>NW_027141196.1:12500-175000 GCF_036365525.1 Heterodontus francisci
TTGCAGTCGGCCTCGAGCTTTCCTGGGCTTCCCGAGCTGCCGCAGCCCGAGGCGTGGAGAGGGAGTGCGGGGGGTGAGACTCAACACTCTCTCATCGGCTGATATCTTCGGCTCTCCGGTTGGGGGAGTGGTGGGGGGTGGTGTTAAGGGGGATGTGTGACCGTTGGGGGGATGGTTCGGGGTGGTTGGGGGGCGGGGGGGGGGGGGTGGCGTTGGAAGTGGTGGAATAATGTGCGGAGTTGAGTTGGGGGCGAGGCATCAGACTGAGGAAGGGTAATGGGAAAGGGGTGAGGGACTGGAGGCTGAGCAGGGGTGTCAGTGAGCGGGTTGAAAGGTGAGGGGTCACGTTGAGGTGGGGGCGGGAGGGGGTCAGTGTCGGGTGAGAGGTGAGGAAGGGGCCAGAGAGGGTTTACCTGCCACCATCAGCGTGAAGTCAAAGCCTTTCTTCACCGACTTGCGGTGCACCTGATTGGGCAACGTGGCGAAGCCAACATATTCCTTGTCGCGGTCCTGGAGGAAGAGAAGACGGAGCGGTTAGAGAGCACAGAGAGTGAGGAACAGGAGCGGTTAGAGAGCACAGAGAGTGAGGAACAGGAGCGGTTAGAGAGCACAGAGAGTGAGGAACAGGAGCGGTTAGAGAGCACAGAGAGTGAGGAACAGGAGCGGTTAGAGAGCACAGAGAGTGAGGAACAGGGCGGTTAGAGAGCACAGAGAGTGAGGAACAGGGGCGGTTAGAGAGCACAGAGAGTGAGGAACAGGGTCGGTTAGAGAGCACAGAGAATGAGGAACAGGGTCGGTTAGAGAGCACAGAGAATGAGGAACAGGGGCAGGTAGAGAGCACAGAGAGTGAGGAACAGGGCGGTTAGAGAGCACAGAGAGTGAGGAACAGGAGGAGTTAGAGAGCACAGAGAGTGAGGAACAGGGGCAGGTAGAGAGCACAGAGAGTGAGGAACAGGAGGAGTTAGAGAGCACAGAGAGTGAGGAACAGGGGCGGTTAGAGAGCACAGAGAGTGAGGAACAGGGTCGGTTAGAGAGCACAGAGAATGAGGAACAGGGTCGGTTAGAGAGCACAGAGAATGAGGAACAGGGGCAGGTAGAGAGCACAGAGAGTGAGGAACAGGGGGCGGTTAGAGAGCACAGAGAGTGAGGAACAGGAGGAGTTAGAGAGCACAGAGAGTGAGGAACAGGGGCGGTTAGAGAGCACAGAGAGTGAGGAACAGGGGCGGTTAGAGAGCACAGAGAGAGAGGGTGAATCTAGATTTTTAGATTGAGAGATACAGCACTGAAACAGGCCCTTCGGCCCACCGAGTCTGTGCCGACCGTTAACCACCCATTGATACTTTTCCTACATTAATTCCATGTTCTCACCACAACCCCACCTGTCCCTCAATACCTACCTATACTAGGGGCAATTTATAATGGCCAATTTATCTATCAACCTGCAAGTCTTTGGCTGTGGGAGGAAACCGGAGCACCCGGAGGAAACCCACGCGGTCACAGGGAGAACTTGAAAACTCCGCACAGGCAGTACCCAGAATTGAACCCGGGTCCTCTGGAGCTGTGAGGCTGCGGTGCTAACCACTGCACCACTGTGCCTCACATCGGTGAGTTGAAATGTACACAAGCAGATTCAGGGAAGTGGTATGAGGGAGAACTGGGAATTGAAAGCCCATTTATTCAAGTTACATCATATGCGCCGGGGTGCGAGTCCATTCTGTGTCACTGGGAGAGGAACATTTGATCAAGAATTTTAATAATTGAGGAAGGGAGATGCAGGAGCAGTACATTCTGTCCTTGGTGTAGCTTTGAGCAGGTACAGCACGGGGTTCGATACAGAGTAAAGCTCCCTCTACACTGTCCCCCGTCAAACACTCCCAGGACAGGTACAGTACGGGGTTGGCTGCTGCCTGATTGGAACTGCTGAGTGCCGAGTGCATCAACGAGCTGCAGCTGACAGTGCTGCAGTCAGTTGCAGGAGGTGCCTCTGGAGAGGGGGAGCTGAGGGGAGAGCTGCAACACCTTCGGGCAACATTGGGTGCAATGGGGGAAAAGACAGGGAGCTGTGCAATTGCATTGAGTGCACAGGGGAGCTCCCTCCCCACCCCAACTGCCCAGCCAGGGTCAGATGAAGACCTCTCCCACAACCAGAGGACCGGAAGAATTACTCAGGACTGTTTCGTGTGTTCTGTGCGCCACCCTTAAAGCAGTCATCACCGTCAGCCTGTCTTTCCCCTTTCCTGTATACCCTCAGTCTCCCGAACTGACTATTTGTATGTTATTTCTTGCAAACTTTGTTTTTTTTTTGGCAACCCTTTATTCCCAGTGAGCTCCTCCTCCCCCACCTGCACCATCTGGGGGAGGTGAGGTCGGGGATCACCCCAGTCCCGCTTGGTCTTCGGGAGCACAGCCTCCAACATGTCTACTCCTTCCGCCGCCAGCTATTCATGCAGCTGGCGCGGGAGGAGGACACGGAGGGCCAATTTAATGTGGAGTTCCAGGGGACGGCCTACCGCGTCTTCTGGACCTCGGACGGGGCGCGGTGCCACGTCTGCAAGGGGGTGGGGCATGTTCGTAAGAACTGCCCCAACCTCCCGGCCGCCAGCTCCACCTCGGCGGCCCAGGGTCCTCCCACTCCCCCCACACATCCAACAGACACCGCTCAGTCGGTTCCCGAGGCTGTGGTTTTCACAGCCTCCGGCGGGGAGGGGAGTGCCCGTCCGAGGGGGAGGAAAAATAAACACCGAGAGGCGGGTTCTCTGGACACCGTGGCACAACCTGAGCCTGGGCTCAGCCCAAGGCCTGCTCCCGGGGAATACCCCTGCCCCAGGGCTGGGCTCAGGCCCAGAGTAACTAAGCAAAAGGAGGGTGCGGAGGCGGAGGCCTCTGATGACATGGAGGTCTCTGAGCCTCTGCGACCTAGTGGGAAAAAGAGGAGAAGACACCCCTCCACAGAGGTAACACAGGGCCCTGAGTTGCAGGGCCCATCTGTTGGAGGGGAGCAGGCTCCTGTTTCGGGACCCCAGGTTCCCCCCTACCGCCACCACCACCACCAAGTCTGTAAAGCCTCAGCAGGAGCTCCCTACCCCTCAGGTTGGAGAGGAGGGGAGGCCCCTGTACATGAGGCCCCTCCTGGAGGAGTAAGCGGGGCCCTGCTTGTGGTGGGGGAGCCTGGGGACGCCGCCCATTCTGCCACTGGGTTGGGTGCCCTGAGTGGAGGGGAGGGCGAGGCCCCAAAGGGTCGGGCCTCCCAGCCGGAGTCCACCACCAACCAGGAGACACCCGACCCGGTTATAACCGAGAATGCTGCCCCATCTGCTGGGCCTGTGGGTGCTGGCGGAGCGGGAGATGGCCTCCTCCCTCCGCCTCCAGTCTCGGCTCCGGCTGGTTTTCCCGGAGTCGGGAACTTCTGTCTCCCCTGGACCACGCATTGGCCTGGGGACGGAGGTGGAGGCGGGTCCTGATCCGCTGGTGCCTCCAGGCTCCAGTTTCACAACAGAACCCAGAGAGGACTCCTCCGCCATCGATCCTGGGGGTGGGATCGTGACGGAGGCAGGACCAGCTGGCGCGGCTGGGACGTCCGCCCCACAGTGTGCGGTGGGAGTGTCGGCCGCTGGCGGTGACGACCCGGAGGAGGATGGGGATTCGGTGTGGGGCACAGTGAGGTGGTGGAATCCCTTGTGCCTCCCACCGAGTCTCCTCTCATCCCCACGGCGGAACTCCGGGATTTCATCGCAACTTGCAGAGGTTGCATGTTGTGGCCCGGGTCCGACTTTTATACGCTGCCGCAGAGTGTCTAGTCAAGGTTAACGGGCCCTTGACCGCGCCCCTTCGCTTTGGGAGAGGAGTGCGTCAGGGGTGCCTGTGGCTGCGACTCTCCGCCTTCGGACCCTGCAGAGATACCTGTACGTCGAGCGTCCTCCCAGATGGTGTGCGCTGGCGACGTATTTTTTCCACCGGTGTCACTGCCTTCAAGACGACACGCAGCTCCCGGTGGAGACCGTTAGCCGCGCGTCTCTGAGGGAGTTGCCTGTCTTTTACCGGGATCTTTTCCGAGTCTGGAACATGGTCGCCTCCAGTCAGGGCGCTCCCCCGCCGGCGGAGGAGAGCGCCTCGGATGTCCGGGCGGCCGACTCCGGGGACGGACCGGCGGGCGGAGGAGTAGCCGAAACCCCCGGGACGCCCCTCACTGCGGGTGGCGGGGGGGCTCGGGAGTGCGGAGCGATCCCGGCCGAGCTGACCCCCGCTCGGCCGGAACTGCTCATCGGACCCAGGCCCCGAAACCCTCCTCGGGAGCCGGTCCCGCGCAACCCGAGCCGCCTCTCGGAAATGCCCTCCGTGCCGTTCCAATCGGCGCGGAGGGGTTTCCTGTACGGGCTGCTCCTGCACACTCTCCACTTCCTCGCCCTCGTCAGCCGGCCGGACACGCCCTGGCGGTCCGCGTTGCCATCTGGCGGCGAGGGGAAACCCCGATGGAGGTCTCTCTACGCGGGAGTCTTCCCCCTTTACATCGGGGACCTGGGGCGGAGGGTGCTGCACAGAGCAGTCCCGTGCAATAGGCTTTTAAGTAGGTTCACGGAATGGCATTTTAATTTGAGTTTTTTGTTTATTTATCTGTTATTTATGTACAATGAGAAAAGAACGAGCGAACACAATACACGTCCCCCCATTTGTCGACTACGGGGTGTCTGAATATGATTAATCCTAATTTGGTGTGTCTGCTACTCTGGGATAGAGCCGATATCTGTCCTGAACCTTTGCCCACACACGAACAATTGTGTGGCAGCTGAAACTCAGACGTTTGATCTGCGTTTCCTGTGTTTTTGAGTGCAGGTTTGTACAGGAAACAGTGTGTGGTTTAGAGATAAGGGCGGTGCGCGAGTGGAATCGCAGCGTGCAGCAGACGTGGGTTCCTAACAGTTCTCTCATTTCAAGGGCGCAAGGGGCTTCCTGTGTGTCTTGCCGCTTGCAACGCGGGCCGTCGACCTTGTCATCTCTCTCTGTCTCTCGCTTAATCTGTCTCCCAGTCTCTCTCTCTCTGTACCTTCCTCTCCTCTCTATCTTTCTCTCTCCCCCCCTCTGCCGCGCTCTCCATCTGCCTCGCTGGCGAGCCTCGTCGGTCACAAGAGTCGGGCTCCTGCCCCCACCCCCGGCCATCCCCCCGCCCCCCCCACCCCCCCCCCCCCGCCCCCGAGCCCATTCCCGACCCCGCTCCATACCAGTACTGCCCAGAATCTGTCTAGGAGGCTCCTGACAAAGATAGTAAGCTGATTTTACCATGCCTGCTTGTTCGGCGTCAAACTGCCTCCGAGCCGCTCAGGAACCTGCAGACGAATCTCTTCCTTCCTGTCTCAGACCTGAGACAGTTGCATTTCCGATCCTTTCGTCTGGCACCCATCCCCCACCCCCCCCCCCCCGCCACCTCCCCAACCCCCGGAAGCTGCAGCAACCGGTGAGCTCAGCCTCAGTCTGTTGGTGGGAGGGAACCCACCTGATCACGATCGCAATTTCCACACACGCACGCAAATCTTTCATGCGCTCCCTCTCTCTCTGCTTTTCTTTTGAAGCCCTTGATCCTTGCGTGGACCCGACCCGTCAGAGGGATATTCGTCTGCTCCTGTCATCACTCGACCCCGCCCCCGTCCAGCAATCGGAGGAGGACATTCATCCCCGCCCGAGCCTGTTCCGCGCCAATCACTGACATCACGGCAGGTCCGTGACCACCCCCCCACCCCGCCGCCGCCGAGCTCCGCACGGGTTGTCCCTGTAGTCCCTTAATATTGCTGAAAATGGAGACATGTTGTCCTGGCTTTCCCTCCTGCACTCGTCAGGACAATCCGCAAGGATAACCAACGTCAGGGAAAAGAAACAACTTATACAGCATGAGTACAAAGTCTAAAGCCTTCCCGAGTCTGGCGTCCAGCACTTGATGTGATACTCTAGTTGAGGCCAAACCAGTGTTTTATAACTTTCTTCTCGTACTCGATGCCTCCATTTATAAAGCCCAGGATCCCGTACGTCTTTATTAACCGCGCTCTCAACCTGCCCTGCCACCTTCAGAGATTAGTGCACATGTACCCCCAGGTCCCCCCTCCCCCACTTTAGAATTGTACCCTTTATTTTATACTGCCTCTGCTCATTCTTCCTCCCAAAATGAATCTCGTCGCACTTCATCTGTGTTAAACTTCATCTGCCACTTGTCTGCCCATTCCCCCAGCCTGTCTATGGCCCCTTGGAGTCTACCAGTATCCCGCTGGCTGTTCACAATACTTGCACATTTTGACACCGTGCCCTGCGCAACCCAAGTCTAGGTCATCAATATGTAGATGAGGAAAAGCGGGGGTGGGGGGGGGGGTTCCGAACACCGACCCCTGAGGAGCCCCCACCTCCCTCCGGTCCGAAGAACAACCGTTCACAATGACTCTCTGCCTGCCTGTCACTCGCAAATTTTGTATCCATGCTAATCCTCGTCACAATTTGCCCCCAACAGATCTGAGCTGGCTCTCCTCAATTCATCCACGCTGGTCCAAGCGACTGTTGGTTTTGTCCTACACTATCGTTTTCCCCCTCTGAACCTTCGATATTCAGCCTGGTTCCCGCCTGCGTTACCCACCTGACATCGGTCATCTGCTCCCGTTTTTCTGCTTCATCTTACTCTCTATCTCCTTCGCCACCCAGGGAGCCCTTTCCCCTCTCCGCCCTTTGCACGATTGCAGTCGAGGTCTGCCCAGACAGTACACCTCGTCTCTTGCACGTCTCACTTTTCCCTCGCTGGGGAGTCTAGCACCAGGGGACACAGTCTCAGAATAAGGGGTGGGCCATTTAAGACCGAGATGAGGAGGAATTTCTTCATGCGGAGTCTTAGAGTTATACAGCGCAGAAACAGGCCCTTCGGCCCATCGTCTCTGTGCCGGCCATCAAGCACCAGACTATTCTAATCCCATATTCCTGCACTTGGCCCCGTAGCCTTGTCTGCTATAAGGTTCCAAGTGCTCATCTAAATACTTCTTAAATGTTGTGAGGGTTCCTGCCTCCACCACCTCTTCAGGCAGTGCGTTCCAGATTCCAACCACCCTCTGGGTGAAAACATTTTTCCTCAAATCCCCTCTAAACCTCCTGCCCCTTAACTTAAATATACAACCCTTGGATTTTGACCCCTCCGCTAAGGGAAAACGTTTCTTCCTATCTAACCTATCAATGCCCCTCATAATTTTGTATACCTCAATCAGGTCCCCCCTCAGCCTCCTCTGCTCTAAGGAAAACAACCCGAGCCTTTTCAGTCTCTCTCCATAGCTGAAATGCTCCAGCCCAGGCAACATCCTGGTGAATCTCCTCTGCACCCTCTCCAGTGCAATCACATCCTTCCTATAGTGTGGTGACCAGAACTGTACACAGTACTCCAGCTGTGATCTAACTAGTGTTTTATACAGCTCCATCATAACCTCCCTGCTCTTATATTCTATGCCTCGGCTAATAAAGGCAAGTATCCCATATGTCTTCCTAACCACCTTATCTACCTGTGCTGCTGCCTTCAGTGATCTATGGACAAGTACACCAAGGTCCCTCTGACCCTCTGTACTTCCTAGAGTCCTACCATCCATTGTACATTCCCTTGCCTTGTTAGTCCTCCCAAAATGCATCACCTCACACTTCTCAGGATTAAATTCCATTTGCCACTGCTCCGCCCATCTTCCCAGCCCATCTATATCGTCCTGTAATCTAAGGCTTTCCTCCTCACTATTTACAACACCACCAATTTTCCTGTCGTCTGTGAACTTACTGATCATACCTCCTAAAAATCATTGGTGGGGGGGGGGGGGGTGAATGTTTGGAATTCTCTACCCCAGAGGGTTGTGGAAGCTCAGTCGCTGAGCATGTTCCAGACAGGAATCGATAGATATCGGGATACTAGTGACATCAAGGGATATGGGGAGAACGCAGGAAAGTGACCCCGATGTAGAGAATCAACCGTGATCTAACTGAATGGCGGAGCAGGCTCTATTCCTGTGTATATACACCTTAGCTGTACTGCGACTGGCTGTACCTGGAATGGCTGTAACAGAACTGACTGTAATGGGACTGACTGTAATGGGACTGACTGACTGTGCCTGGACTGACTGTCGCTGGACTGACTGTCGCTGGACTGACTGTCGCTGGACTGACTATCGCTGGACTGACTGTCGCTGGATTGACTGTCGCTGGATTGACTGTAGCTGGATTGACTGTAGCTGGAACTGACTGTACCTGCACTGACTGTGCCTGGACTGACTGTGCCTGGACTGACTGTCGCTGGACTGACTGTCGCTGGACTGACTGTCGCTGGACTGACTGTCGCTGGACTGACTGTCGCTGGATTGACTGTAGCTGGAACTGACTGTAGCTGGACTGGCTGTACCTGCACTGACTGTACTGGGACTGACTGTACCTGCACTGACTGTACCTGCACTGACTGTACCTGCACTGACTGTACTGGGACTGACTGTACTGGGACTGACTGTACCTAGACTAGCTGTATCTGACTGCCTGTACCTGGTCTAGCTGTATCTAGACTGTCTGTACCTGGTCTAGCTGTATCTAGACGGACTGTACCTGGTCTAGCTGTATCCAGACTGACTGTATCTGGTCTAGCTGTACCTGGACTAACTGTATCTGGCTATTAATTTTCAATCTCCCCTCATTCACTAGCTCGACAACTGCACTGACATCTCCCTCTCTCTCTGACTGTGTGTGACATGCTCATTGCCTGCTGACACAGACACCCCTGTGCAAACAACACTCCAAATATACTCCAGACAGTGGCAGGAACTTGCCGAGGTGAAAAGGTCAGGAGGGTTAAACTATATGGTTTGAAAGGAGTAGCAGTGTGAGAGCATTTTGGCAGTAGTGATCATAATTCAGTCAGTTTTAACATAACCATGGAAAAGGACAGAGATAGAACAGGAGTTAGAGTTCGCAATTGGGCCAATTTTACTAAACTGAGGAGTAATTTAGCAAAAGTGGACTGGAAGCAGCCACTTGAAGGTAAATCAGTGTTAGAGCAGTGGGATGTCAAGGATCCTGCAGGGTAAGATAAGGCAGAAAAGGAAAGCTTATGTCCGACACCGAGAACTCAATACTACAGAAAGTCGAGAGGAGTAGAGAAAGTGGAGGGGTGAAATCAAACAGGAAATGAGGAAAGCAAAGAGCGGGCATGAAAGAATATTGTCAAGCAAAATAAAAGTGATCCCACAGATGTTTTATCAATACATTAAGAGTAAGAGAATAACTAAGGAGAGAGTGGGGCCAGTAATGAGTGGTTAGCACCGCAGCCTCACAGCTCCAGCGACCCGGGGTTCGATTCCGGGTACTGCCTGCGCGGAGTTTGCAAGTTCTCCCTGTGACACGCGTGGGTTTCCGCCGGGTGCTCCGGTTCCCTCCCACAGCCAAAGACGGGCAGGTCGATCGGCAAATTGGCCGTTGTAAATTGCCCCTAGTGTCGGTAGGTGGTAGGCGAACGGTGGGGATGTGGGAGGGAAATATGGGATTGACGCAGGATTAGTATAAATGGGTGGTTGCTGGTCGGCACGGACTCGGTGGGCCGAAGGGCCTGTTTCAGTGCTGTATCTCTAAATAAAATAAAATAAAAATGAATAAACGTGTTACGCAGACTCGACATTTGGGGAAAGAACCGCCTAACATCCTGTCTATTCCTGCACATACGTGGTTTGATATGCTTTATTTAGTTAAGCTCAGAGATGGTATTCTCTCTGTAATGTCAAGTGTCTGCTGTTGTGGACAGTTGGTTGGCATGTAATAGGGCAAAGTCTTGCTTGTGCACCACACATCAGATACAACATGACTTTCTACATAAACAATCCCATTAGACGTTTTTGTTTCTGTGCTCGTTCAATAACCGGGTCGATCTAATTCCTGATTTTTTGGGGTTTTTTGATACACATCATCGACATGCCAACAACCCAGGTGGTTGACAGCAGGTTTTCCAAGTCTGTACTTGCAACAAACATGTTCATATATTTTAAGCATGTGCTGTGTATAAAATCAGACTTTAGTATTCCTTTAGAGGCTCATTTTAACTCACACGACTGTTACTCAAATTATCCAGCAGATTTCACGTCATTTTGGCAGCCACCAGAACTGGCCTTGCAATCTACTCCTGGGTTTCCTTTGGATGTGATAAACATAGGGAGAGAAGAAGTATTAATGGGATTAGAATCCTTGAAAGTTGATAAATCACCAGGACTGGATGAACTGTATCCCAGACTGTTAAAGGAAGCAAGAGGGGAAATAGCAGAGGGTCTGACCATCATTTTCCAGTCCTCACTGGATACAGGTGTGGTGCTGGAGGGATTGTAGACTTGCTAACATTGTACCTCTGTTTAAAAAAGGAGTGAGGGATAGACCGAATAATTACAGGCCAGTCAGTCTAACCTCAGGAGTGGGAAAATTATTGGAATCTATTCTGAGAGACTGGATAAACTGTCACTTAGAAAGGTACAGGTTAATCAAGGATAGTCAGTATGGATTTGTTAAGGGAAGATCTTGTTTGAACAACTTGATCAAATTTTTTGAAGAGGTAACAAGGAAGATAGAGGAGGGTAGTGCATGGATTTTAGCAAGGCTTTTGACAAGGTCCCACATGGCAGACTGGTTAAAAAAAAATAAAATCCCATGGGATCCAGGGAAATGCAGCAATGTGGGTACAGAATTGGCTCAGCGGCAGGAGACAAAGGGTAATTGTTGACGGGTGTTTTTGTCTGGAGGGCTGTTTCCAGTGGTGTTCCGCAGGGCTCAGTACTGGGCCCCCTGATTTTTGTGATATATATTAAAGATTTGGACGTAAATGTAGGGGGCATGATCAGGAGGTTTGCGAATGACACAAAGATTGGCCGTGTGGTAGACAGCGAGGAGGATAGCTGTAGGCTGCAGGAAGATATTGATGGTCTGGTCAGATGGGCAGAAAAGTGGCAAATGGAATTCAACCTGGAGAAGTGTGAGGTGATGCATTTGGGGAGGTCAAACAAGGCAAAGGAATACACGATTAATGGGAAAATACTGAGAAGTGTAGAGGAAGTGAGGGACCTGGGAGTGAATGTCCTCAGATCCCTGAAGGTAGCAGGACAGGTCTGTAAGGTGGTTAAGAAGGCAAATAGAATCCTTTCATTTATTAGCTGAGGTATAGAATATAAGAGCAGGGAGGTTATGCTGGAACTGTATAAATCATTGGTTGGGCCACAGCTTGAGTACTGTGTGCAGTTCTGGTCGCCTCATTACAGAAAGGATGTAATTGCACTGGAGAGGAGATTTATGAGGAAAGATTGGATAGGCTGGGGTTGTTCTCCTTGGAACAGAGAAGGCTGAGGGGAGATCTGATTGAAATGTACAACATTTTGAGGGGCGTGGATAGAGTGGAGGTGAAGGGTCTATTCACCTTAGCAGAGAGGTCAGTGACGAGGGGGCAGAGATTTAAAGTGATTGGTAGAAAGATTAGAGGGGAGATGAGGAAAATGTTTTCACCCAGAGGGTGGTGATGGTCTGGAACTCACTGCCTGAAAAGGTAGTTGAGGCAGAGACCCTCAACTCATTCAAAAGGAGTCTGGGTAGGCACCTCAAGTGCCGTAAGCAGGCAGGGCTACGGAGCAAATGCTGGAAGGTGGGATGAGAATAGGTAGATCGTTTTGCAGCCGGCACAGACATGATGGGCCAAGTGGCCTCGTTCTGTGCCTTAAACTTTCTATGATTCTTTGAAATGATGTCAGTGTACATATTTATAAAAACATCGCCTCCCTCCCTCTGGGTCTGTATGGCACACCCTCCCTCAATCTGGGAATCTTTCACGCTACCTCCCTCCGTCTGGGACTGTTTTACATTCCCTCTCTCCCTTTGGGACTGTTTTACACTCCCTCCTTCAATCTGGGACTCTTTTGACTTTCCCTCCGCCCTGCTGCAGTAATGGCGGCTCCCCGCGCCCACAATGCACCGCTGCCGGGAAGGTTCTCTATCCGGGCGCTGCTGCCTTTGTACTGCGGAGCTGGGGCGGCGGCCATTGCAGGAGCTGCTGGGCCCGGAGGCCGGCAAGGACGGATTGCAAATCCGGTAAGCGTGCATTCAAGGTGGGAAGTCTGCATTTAGTCCAGGAACGGTGCATTGAGCCCAGTGAGGGTGCATTGTGCCCAGTCAGGGTGCATTGAGCCCAGTCAGGGTGCATTGAGCCCAGTCAGGGTGCACTGTGCCCAGTCAGGGTGCATTGAGCCCAGTCAGGGTGCATTGAGCCCAGTCAGGGTGCACTGAGCCCAGTCAGGGTGCACTGAGCCCAGTCAGGGTGCACTGTGCCCAGTCAGGGTGCACTGTGCCCAGTCAGGGTGCACTGTGCCCAGTCAGGGTGCACTGAGCCCAGTGAGGGTGCACTGTGCCCAGTCAGGGTGCACTGTGCCCAGTCAGGGTGCATTGAGCCCAGTCAGGGTGAACTGTGCCCAGTCAGGGTGCATTGTGCCCAGTCAGGGTGCATTTAGTATGGTGAGGGTGCATTGAGCCCAGTCAGTGTGCACTGTTCCCAGTCAGGGTGCATTTAGTATGGTGAGGGTGCACTGTGCCCAGTCAGGGTGCACTGTGCCCAGTCAGGGTGCATTTAGTATGGTGAGGGTGCATTGTGCCCAGTCAGGGTGCACTGTGCCCAGTCAGGGTGCACTGTGCCCAGTGAGGGTGCACTGTGCCCAGTCAGGGTGCATTGAGCCCAGTCAGGGTGCACTGTGCCCAGTCAGGGTGCACTGAGCCCAGTCAGGGTGCACTGAGCCCAGTCAGGGTGCATTGAGCCCAGTCAGGGTGCACTGAGCCCAGTCAGGGTGCACTGTGCCCAGTGAGGGTGCACTGTGCCCAGTCAGGGCGCATTGAGCCCAGTCAGGGCGCATTGAGCCCAGTCAGGGCGCACTGAGCCCAGTCAGGGTGCATTGAGCCCAGCCAGGGTGCACTGTGCCCAGTCAGGGTGCATTGAGCCCAGTCAGTGTGCACTGAGCCCAGTCAGGGTGCATTTAGTATGGTGAGGGTGCACTGAGCCCAGTCAGGGTGCACTGAGCCCAGTCAGGGTGCATTGAGCCCAGTCAGGGTGCACTGTGCCCAGTCAGGGTGCACTGTGCCCAGTCAGGGTGCATTTAGTATGGTGAGGGTGCACTGTGCCCAGTCAGGGTGCACTGTGCCCAGTCAGGGTGCACTGTGCCCAGTCAGGGTGCATTGAGCCCAGTCATGGTGCACTGTGCCCAGTCAGGGTGCACTGTGCCCAGTCAGGGTGCACTGTGCCCAGTCAGGGTGCACTGTGCCCAGTCAGGGTGCATTGAGCCCAGTCAGGGTGCATTGAGCCCAGTCAGGGTGCATTGAGCCCAGTGAGGGTGCACTGTGCCCAGTGAGGGTGCACTGTGCCCAGTGAGGGTGCACTGTGCCCAGTCAGGGTGCACTGAGCCCAGTCAGGGTGCATTGAGCCCAGTCAGGGTGCATTGAGCCCGGTCAGGGTGCGTTGTGCCCGGTGAGGGTGCACTGAGCCCAGTCAGGGTGCACTGAGCCCAGTCAGGGTGCACTGAGCCCAGTCAGGGTGCACTGAGCCCAGTCAGGGTGCACTGAGCCCAGTCAGGGTGCACTGAGCCCGATCAGGGTGCATTGTGCCCGGTGAGGGTGCACTGAGCCCAGTCAGGGTGCACTGAGCCCAGTCAGGGTGCATTGAGCCCAGTGAGGGTGCACTGAGCCCAGTCAGGGTGCACTGAGCCCAGTCAGGGTGCACTGAGCCCGGTCAGGGTGCATTGAGCCCGGTCAGGGTGCGTTGTGCCCGGTGAGGGTGCGTTGTGCCCGGTGAGGGTGCGTTGAGCCCGGTGAGGGTGCGTTGTGCCCGGTGAGGGTGCGTTGAGCCCGGTCAGGGTGCATTGAGACAAGTGAGGGTGCATTGAGACAAGTGAGGGTGCGTTGAGCCCGGTCAGGGTGCATTGAGACAAGTGAGGGTGCGTTGAGCCCGGTCAGGGTGCATTGAGACAAGTGAGGGTGCATTGAGACAAGTGAGGGTGCGTTGAGCCCGGTCAGGGTGCATTGAGACAAGTGAGGGTGCGTTGAGCCCGGTCAGGGTGCATTGAGACAAGTGAGGGTGCATTGAGACAAGTGAGGGTGCGTTGTGCCCAGTGAGGGTGCATTGAGACAAGTGAGGGTGCGTTGAGCCCGGTCAGGGTGCATTGAGACAAGTGAGGGTGCATTGAGACAAGTGAGGGTGCATTGAGACAAGTGAGGGTGCGTTGAGCCCAGTGAGGGTGCGTTGAGACAAGTGAGGGTGCGTTGAGCCCGGTCAGGGTGCATTGAGACAAGTGAGGGTGCATTGAGACAAGTGAGGGTGCGTTGAGCCCAGTGAGGGTGCATTGAGACAAGTGAGGGTGCATTGAGACAAGTGAGGGTGCGTTGAGCCCAGTGAGGGTGCATTGAGACAAGTGAGGGTGCGTTGAGCCCAGTGAGGGTGCATTGAGCCCAGTGAGGGTGCATTGAGACAAGTGAGGGTGCATTGAGACAAGTGAGGGTGCGTTGAGCCCAGTGAGGGTGCATTGAGACAAGTGAGGGTGCGTTGAGCCCGGTCAGGGTGCATTGAGACAAGTGAGGGTGCATTGAGACAAGTGAGGGTGCGTTGAGCCCAGTGAGGGTGCATTGAGACAAGTGAGGGTGCGTTGAGCCCAGTGAGGGTGCATTGAGACAAGTGAGGGTGCGTTGAGCCCGGTCAGGGTGCATTGAGACAAGTGAGGGTGCGTTGAGCCCAGTGAGGGTGCATTGAGACAAGTGAGGGTGCGTTGAGCCCAGTGAGGGTGCGTTGTGCCCAGTGAGGGTGCATTGAGCCCAGTGAGGGTGCGTTGAGCCCAGTGAGGGTGCGTTGAGCCCAGTGAGGGTGCACTGAGCCCAGTGAGGGTGCATTGAGACAAGTGAGGGTGCATTGAGCCCAGTGAGGGTGCATTGAGCCCGGTCAGGGTGCGTTGAGCCCAGTGAGGGTGCGTTGAGCCCAGTGAGGGTGCACTGAGCCCAGTGAGGGTGCGTTGAGCCCAGTGAGGGTGCGTTGAGCCCAGTGAGGGTGCACTGAGCCCAGTGAGGGTGCACTGAGACAAGTGAGGGTGCGTTGTGCCCAGTGAGGGTGCACTGTGCCCAGTCAGGGTGCACTGTGCCCAGTCAGGGTGCACTGAGCCCAGTGAGGGTGCACTGTGCCCGGTGAGGGTGCACTGAGCCCAGTGAGGGTGCACTGAGCCCAGTGAGGGTGCATTGAGCCCAGTGAGGGTGCACTGAGCCCAGTGAGGGTGCACTGTGCCCGGTGAGGGTGCACTGAGCCCAGTGAGGGTGCGTTGTGCCCAGTGAGGGTGCACTGAGACAAGTGAGGGTGCATTGAGCCCGGTCAGGGTGCGTTGAGCCCAGTGAGGGTGCGTTGAGCCCAGTGAGGGTGCACTGAGCCCAGTGAGGGTGCACTGAGACAAGTGAGGGTGCGTTGAGCCCAGTGAGGGTGCGTTGAGCCCGGTCAGGGTGCGTTGAGCCCAGTGAGGGTGCGTTGAGCCCAGTGAGGGTGCACTGAGCCCAGTGAGGGTGCACTGAGACAAGTGAGGGTGCGTTGAGCCCAGTGAGGGTGCACTGTGCCCAGTCAGGGTGCACTGTGCCCAGTCAGGGTGCACTGAGCCCAGTGAGGGTGCACTGAGCCCAGTGAGGGTGCACTGTGCCCGGTGAGGGTGCACTGAGCCCAGTGAGGGTGCACTGAGCCCAGTGAGGGTGCATTGAGCCCAGTCAGGGTGCATTTAGTATGGTGAGGGTGCATTGAGCCCGGTCAGGGTGCGTTGAGACAAGTGAGGGTGCGTTGTGCCCGGTGAGGGTGCATTGAGACAAGTGAGGGTGCATTGAGCCCGGTGAGGGTGCGTTGAGACCGGTGAGAGTGCGTTGAGACCGGTGAGAGTGCGTTGTGCCCGGTGAGAGTGCGTTGTGCCCGGTGAGGGTGCGTTGAGACCGGTGAGGGTGCGTTGAGACCGGTGAGGGTGCGTTGTGCCCGGTGAGGGTGTACTGTGCCCAGTGAGGGGGCATTGAGACAAGTCATGGTGCGTTGAGCCCGGTGAGAGTGCGTTGTGCCCGGTGAGAGTGCGTTGTGCCCGGTGAGGGTGCGTTGAGACCGGTGAGGGTGCGTTGAGACCGGTGAGGGTGCGTTGTGCCCGGTGAGGGTGTACTGTGCCCAGTGAGGGGGCATTGAGACAAGTCATGGTGCGTTGAGCCCGGTGAGAGTGCGTTGTGCCCGGTGAGAGTGCGTTGTGCCCGGTGAGGGTGCGTTGAGACCGGTGAGGGTGCGTTGAGACCGGTGAGGGTGCGTTGAGCCCAGTGAGGGTGCGTTGTGCCCAGTGAGGGGGCATTGAGACAAGTGAGGGTGCACTGTGCCCAGTGAGGGTGCATTGAGCCCAGTCAGGGTGCATTTAGTTTGGTGAGGGTGCACTGCGCCCGGCGAGGGCCCATCGGTTGGCAGCTGCTCCACTCAAACCTGGATCGTGTGTCCCCAAACAGGGAATGCTGCACCGAGCCTGGGACCGGATCGTCGGAGGGAGTCGACCCGCTGGCCCGGTGCCGTCGAGCGGATCCCGGTGAGCGGGCGAGCGAGGGGCCAGTCCCAGTCTAGGCGACGCCGCGGGAGCCAGGTAAGGGGAAGCCGTGCGAGCGAAGCTGATCCGCGGGAACTGCCCTCCCGCCTTCAGTGATTTGTGCACGTGTACCGCCTGGTCCCTCCCCTTTCGAATTGGACCCTTCATGTTATATCACGTCTGTCAGTCCTTCTGACTGGAATGAATCACTTCACGCTTCTCTGTGTTAAACTGTGTCTGCCGCTTGTCTGCCCAGGCACTAGCCTCTCCCTGCCCTGTGATGTCTATCACTATCCTTACAGTTCACTCCACTACCTGGGTCATTAATATCAATCGAGAAAAGTTGAGAGTTTGCACGGTGTTTCAAACAAATGAAGAAGTGGTCATTAAAAGTGACACTCTGAGATTAATTGACTTTTGACCGCACTTCCGCACCGTCGCTGACACCGCCTATTCCCACCTCCGGAACGTCGCCCCGACTCCGCCCCCCGTCTCAGCTCATCGGCTGCTGAAACCCTCACCCGTGCCTTCGTTCCCCTCTGGACTCGCCCGTTCCGGCTGCTCTCCCACATTCCACCCTCCGTAAACTTCAGCTCATCCCAAAACTCCTACTGATCCCCCCCCCCCCTCCCCCCCGCCCCCGTGTCCGAACTCATGGCTGATCTATTTGTTTCCCGAATTCCACTCTCCCATCAACCCCCGATAACCTTCGATTCCCTTGCCTTGCAATAATCAATCTACCTCTGCCTTCAAATGACCCTACCTCCACCACTTTCACACTCCTCCACATTTACATCCTTCCTTAAATAAGGAGACCAAAACTGCACACAGTACTCCAGATGTGGTCTCACCAATTCCCCTGTACAACTGAAGCATAACCTCCCTACTTTTATTTTCAATTCCTCTCGTGATAAAGGATAGCATTCCATTCGCCTTCTTTATGACTTGCCGTACCTGCGTATTAACGTTTTGTGACTCCTGCACGAGAACACCTAGATCCCTCTGCACCTCGGAATTCTGCAGTCGTTTATGTAATACTCTGCTTTTTTATTCTTCCTGCCAACTTTGCCTTTTCCCACATCATACTCCATCTGCCAGATTTTTGCCCACTCACTCAACCGGTCTGTATCGGTCTGCAACCTCCTTATGTCCTCTTCGCAACATACTTTCCCACCTATCTTTGTGTCATCTGCAAATTTAGCTACCGGACCATCGCTCCCCTCATCTAAGTCTTCGATATAAATGGTAAAAAGTTGAAGTCCCAGCACCGACCCCTGCGGGGCTCCACTCGTAACATCCTGCCAATCAGAAAAGGACCCATTTATGCATACTCTGTTTCCTGCCAGCCAGCCAATCTTCTATCCATGCTAATACGTTACCCGCTGCACCATGAGCTCCTACTTTGTGCAATAACCTTTTACGTGGCACCTTGTCAAATGCCTTCTGGAAATCCAAATATAGTACGTCAACGGGCTCCCCTTTATCCACAGCGCATGTCACTCCCTCAAAGAACTCCAATAAATTGCTTAAACATGACTTCCCTTTCACAAAACCATGCTGACTATTCCCGATTCCCTTGAGTTTTTCTAAGTGCCCAGCTATAGTCTCCTTAATGATCGATTCCAACACTTTCCCCAAAATAGACGTCACGCGAACTGGCCTGTCGTTACCTGTTTTCTGCCTCCCCCGCCCCCCCACCCCCCTTCTTGGATAGCGATGTTACATTTGCTGACTTGCAGTCCGCTGGGACCATTCCAGAACCCGGGGAATTCTGGAAGATGGCATCCACCGTCATGACAGCCACCTCTCAGGCGCTCCGCAGGGCACAGATGGCGAGGTTCTGGAAAGTCCCGCCCAGGGGTCGTTATCGTGTTGCTGTCGGGATCTTGCTGTGCGTGTGCCGGCTGCTCTGGGGGTGGTGGGGGTAGGGAGAAGTGCGCTTCCTTGGGCTGACCGTTGACACGGGCTAAATGTTGGCGTCTCTCGTTGCAGGTGACGACGGACCTCGGGCGCGGAGGAGGAGCGACGATGGAGGCCGCCGGCCCGGCGGGGGAGCGGCGGGAGGGAGACGGGGCCCAGGAGGAGGGGCGGGCGCGGGCGGCCAACCCGTACGGCTGCCCGCTGTGCCCCAAGGCGTTCGGCTCGCCCTCCCTCCTGGAAACACACCGGCGCACGCACACCGGAGAGCGCCCCTTCCAGTGCCCGGTGTGCGGCCGGGGCTTCAACCAGCTGTGCCACCAGCGGCGGCACCAGCGGCTCCACGCCAGCGGCGATGGCGCGGGCACGGTCTGCCCGGGCTGCGGCAAGGACTGCCGGAGCCCCGGCGGGCTGGCCCGGCACCGCTGCCGCCCGGCGGGCGAGAGGCCGTTCCAGTGCCTGGTCTGCAGCCGGGCCTTCAAGCAGTCCTACGCTCTGGTCAAGCACCAGCGCGTTCACACGGCCGAGCGGCCCTACCTGTGCCCGGTCTGCGGCCAGGGGTTCAGCTACTCCAGCAGCCTGGCAGACCACCGGCGGCTGCACACCGGCGAGCGGCCCTTCCAGTGCGGGGACTGCGGCCGCGCCTACGTCAACGCCAGCCGGCTGACCGACCACCGGCGGGTGCACGAGCTCGAGCCCCGGCACCGCTGTGCCGAGTGCGGCAAGGGCTTCCACTACCCCTCGCACCTGGCCAAGCACCGGCGGGTGCACACGGGCGAGCGCCCCTTCGGCTGCCCGGACTGCCCCCGGGGCTTCACCACCGCCTCCAAGCTGGCGGCCCACGCCCGGGTCCACACCGGCGAGCGCCCCTACCGCTGCGCCGAGTGCGGCCGGGGCTACGCCAGCTCCAGCGACCTGCTGGTGCACCAGCGGGGCCACACCGCCGAGCGGCCCTACCGCTGCGCCGACTGCGGCCGGGGCTACGTCAAGGCCCGCGACCTCACCGTCCACCGCCGGGTGCACACCGGCGAGAAGCCCTACGGCTGCCCGGTCTGCGGCCGCCGCTTCAACAAGTCCTGCAACCTGGCCGCCCACCAGCGGCGGCACGCCGACGAGCGGGGCTACAAGTGCGGCCTGTGCGGCAAGGACTTCAAGTACTCCTCCAGCCTGTCGCGGCACCGACGGGCGCACAGACTGGAGGCCGCTGCCGTCACTGCTGCTCACGGGGGCCCAGGCTGAGCCCCACCCCACAACCGGTTCCCCTCCGCAACACCTTACTGACAACCCTCCCTATCTCTGTTACCCTCCTCCAGCCCCTACGACCCTCCCTATCTCTGTTACCCTCCTCCAGCCCCCTACGACCCTCCCTATCTCTGTTACCCTCCTCCAGCCCCCTACGACCCTCCCTATCTCTGTTACCCTCCTCCAGCCCCCTACGACCCTCCGAGATCTCTGCGCTCCTCCAATTCCGGACTCTTGACCATCCCCCGATTCCCATCACTCCGACACAGGCGACCAGGTCCCCTCAGCTCCCTCCCTCGACCTCTCCGCCACTCTCTCTCTCCTCCCTTAACACCGACCTCTTTGACCGCGCTTTTGGTCGCCCGTCCCCCTGATTTCTCCCCGCGTGGCTCCGGGGGGGGTGGGGGGGGCAATTCTTTGTGTGTTTTAACTCCCGTGAAGCACCTTGGGATGTTTCACTGCGTCAAAGTTGCTATATGAATGCAAGTTGTTATGCTAACGTCACCATCCCATTGCCACGGTTACCATTGACTAGAAACTGAACTGGACCAGCCATATAAATACCGTGGCTACAAGAGCAGGTCAGAGGCTGGGAATTCTGCAGTGAGTAACTCACCTCCTGACTCCCCAAAGCCTGTCCACCATCTACAAGGCACAAGTCAGGAGTGTGATGGAATACTCTCCACTTGCCTGGATGGGTGCAGCTCCAACAACACTCAGGAAGCTCGACATCATCCAGGACAAAGCAGCCCGCTTGATTGGCACCCCATCTACAAACATTCACTCCCTCCACCACCGACACACAGTGGCAGCAGTGTGTACCATCTACAAGATGCACTGCAGCAATGCACCAAGGCTCCTTAGACAGCACCGCCCAAACCCGCGACCTCTACCAACTAGAAGGACAAGGGCAGCAGACGCATGGGAACACCACCGCCTGCAAGTTCCCCTCCAAGTCACACACCATCCTGACTTGGAACTATATCGGCCGTTCCTTCGCTGTCGCTGGGTCAAAATCCCGGAACTCCCTTCCTCACCGCACTCTGGGTGTACCTACCCCACGCGGACTGCAGCGGTTCAAGAAGGCGGCTCGCCCCCACCTTCTCGGGGGCAGTTCGGGATGGGCGACGAATGCTGGCCTGGCCAGCGGCGCCCACGTCCCAGAATTACAATTCGAGCCAGGACCGTTCGGGGGTCATGTCAGGGGGCCCTTCCTCACGCAAAGTGGTGGGGGGGGGGGGTGGTGGAGAACGGGGACCACGCTGAAACAGTCAGGAACAGACCTGTGATGTGTCTGCTGCTGTTCTGTAATCGGGGCTCACGACGGCGCAGGACGAGACCCTTCGGTCCCTCGAGTCCGTGCCGGCCCGCTGCCGAGCAATCCGGTCAGTCCCGTTACTCCCCGCAGCCGCCGCTCGATCCCCAGTAGCCCTGCAGGATTATTTCCCCTCAAGTCGAGTCTCTGACGCGGCGTCGAGACCGCGCAGTTGCGTCCGGGACGCCCGTCTCCCAAAAAAAAAAGGGGGGATGGGGGGCTCCCGCCGGGTGGCAGGAGTTCCCACACTTGAAAAGCAGCGGTGGCGGAGGTCGGGGCGAAGGGCTGCACGTGACTCCAGGCTCCGCTTTTGCCGGCTGCAAAGACGGCGGGCCAGAACGGAGGAGACCGCTGCAGACCCCGTCAGTGACGATGTATGTAGTACGTCGGGGGTGCGATGATTGTGTTCCGCGCGATAACTGCGTTGTAAATAAAATCAATTGCTCGTTTTAACTTGGGAAAACTGTGCCGTGTGTTTTATTTTGCTGTGGCCTCACCCGAATTGCCCTTTGACAAGTAGGTGTCCTGCTGGGGCGTTTCAGAGCATACTCCAAAGAGTCAGCCAGATTGCTGTGAATCACAGAACGTTTCAGGCACAGAACGAGGCCACTCGGCCCACCGTGTCTGTGCCGGCCGAGAAACGATCCACCTATTCTAATCCCACCTTCCAGCATTTGCTCCGTAGCCCTGCAGCTTACGGCACGTGAGGTGCCTATCCAGACTCCTTTTGAATGAGTTGAGGGTCTCTGCCTCTTTCAGGCAGTGAGTTCCAGCCCCTCACCACCCTCTGCGTGAAAACGTTTTTCCTCATCTCCCCTCTAATCTTTCGACCAATCACTTTAAATCTCTGCCCCCTCGTCACTGACCTCTCTGCTGAGGTGAATAGACCCTTCACCTCCACTCTATCCGGGACCCTCAACATTTTGTACATCTCAATCAGATCTCCCCTCAGCCTCCTCTGTTCCAAGGAGAACAACCCCAGCCTATCCAATCTTTCCTCATAGCCTCATTTTTCCAGTCCTGGCAACATCCTGGTAAATCTCCTCTGTCCCCTCTCGAGTGCAATTACATCCTTTCTGTAATGAGGTGACCAGAACTGCACACAGTACTCAAGTTGTGGCCGAACCAATGATTTATACAGTTCCAGCATAACCTCCCTGCTCTTATATTCTATACATCGACTCATAAAGGAAAGGATTCCATATGCCTTCTTAACCACCTTACAGACCTGTCCTGCTACCTTCAGGGTTCTGAGGACATTCACTCCAAGGTCCCTCACTTCCTCTACTCCTCTCAGTATTTTCCCATTAATCGTGTATTCCTTTGCCTTGTTTGACCTCCCCAAATGCATCACCTCACACTTCTCCAGGTTGAATTCCATTTGCCACTTTTCTGCCCATCTGACCAGACCATCAATATCTTCCTGCAGCCTACAGCTATCCTCCTCGCCGTCTACCACACGGACAATCTGTGTCATTCGCAAACCTCCTGATCATGCCCCCTACATTTACGTCCAAATCTTTAATATATATCACAAAAATCAGGGGGCCCAGTACTGAGCCCTGCGGAACACTGCTGAAAATAGCTCTCCAGACAAAAACACCCGTCAACAATTACCCTTTGTCTCCTGCCGCCGAGCCAATTTTGTATCCACATTGCTGCATTTCCCTGGATCCCGTGGGATTTTATTTTTTTTCACCAGTCTGCCATGTGGGACCTTGTCAAAAGCCTTGCTAAAATCCAGGTAGATCACATCAACTGCACTACCCTCATCTATCTTCCTTGTTACCTCTTCAAAAAATTTGATCAAGTTGGTCGAACAAGATCTTCCCTTGACAAATCCATGCTGACTATCCTTGATTAACCTTGATTAACTGCAGAGAAGGGGAGACAATGGGCAATTGTGTCTGCAGTAACCGGGGGAGGCACTGTCCCGGCCTCCGACGATGGTTCGAACGCAGACTGGGGTGAGCTGGAGCGGGAGGAGGAGAGAGGGGCAACTTAAGACGCCTTTAGTCGGATTAAAAGTGAGTAAGAGAAAGTTACTGCGTCTTGCGTTCGAATGTGCAAATGTTGGAAGCTTCCGTGAATGTCCTTATCTGCGTAGCTTGTGTTCTGTAGAGCCAACCGTCATTAACCCTTTGTAGTCCGGATTTAATGTTAAAAGCCTGAGTCTGTTGCCTGTTCTACTTTTACACGTGGACATTTTGGTGGGAACCTTGAGTCGTGTTTTGGTTGTGGACTTGTGTGTCTTCCTTGGGCTCGAGACAGGGAATTTAACACAGATTGTTGGCACTTTGAATTCATAGCCCATTGCAGGAATCATTTTTTTTTAATAAGTTGTTTGGAATTGAATAAGTGTGAAAGTGATTGTTGAGTGTGTTCATTTCAGTTTAAGGTTGTGCCCCCCAGAAATGGGGGATAAAAATTCTGCTGTAAGACTTTTATTTTAAAAGTTGGTTTTGCCACTGTGAGACGGCCGCGGACAATTCTGTAAGAGATAAGCTTCCGCCTTTGAGGCGTGAAGATGTCTGGCAGGAATCCGATTTGAAGTTTAAAACGGTGCTTTTTTTTGAAGTTTAAATTAAAGACATATCTCCCTGACTGTTTTTAACTTGCATATGTCAGGCATTGGAGATTGGTTTAAGGGAGAAAAGGAATAAATAAAGGAGCTATGGGAAAGATTCTGTCTGTTTAAAGTTTTTCTTTAGTTTTTGGTTTTACTACAGTCATTTGAAAAGGTGCCTGAAGAAAGAACAAGAAAAACAGCGTAATTTGCCTTTTCTTTCCAGCGTGCTACTCTGTTCTGTGTGCAGTTCGTATTATAAGTTAATAAGTCTGAATTTAGTTTAAGTTATTAAGGTTAAGTGGGGGGAAACCGGAATTTCATTAGTGACTGCAATGAACTTCCAATTTCTCAAGACATGGAATGAGGGAGTCTTTAATTCCGGGTAGAAGGCTCGCTCACACAACGTTGACAGTTTTGAATTTTAAATGTTTATGACTGTGAATCGGAATTTGGAATCATCCTGGTTGTTAGAAACCTCTTACAAAAGATGTTAAAAAGAGTAAAAATATATATTCAACATTATTACATTTTGACTTTCTAAATTGGCAGATGTAATTGGACAAATTAACCCATTGGACTTTGGAGAAAAGTTGCAATCGCTTCTACCTTTAACGTAAAACACCAGCAAGCCTGGGCATAAGAAATTGGAATCGGTAAGCGGAATTAAATTGATAAAAGTGGGTACTTCAAGCAGTCAAAGGGGAACTTATTAGAAGTTCAATGGGATAACGTAGGCCAACACCCATGCTGCGGACTCTGAATGCTTTGCTATTTGCAAATCTTGGTATAATCGAGGCAGAGAGAGAGGGGGAGAAACAGACCCGGTATGGACAGAGGCAATTCAGAACAGAACCAGCTCCAACTAACGGGACGGTGTCTCGCATCTGCCGCTGGGCACTGCAAGTGTGGACATCTTCCCGACGATGATCACCCGCCACGTTGCACGTGTTGGGCTGAGGTGTGCTGGCAGACCTCGCACGGAGGGTACGGAACTGTCTCGCTCGTGATTTTCTGAAAGGAAAAGGGGGCCAGGGACTGTGACGCACGGGGACGCGGTTGCAGATGCAAATGTATTGGCTTGGTAGCGGTGAGATACAACTGGAGTGGCTTGCCAGGCCATTTCAGAGGGCATGTAAGAGTCAACCACATTGCTGTGGGTCTGGAGTCACATGTAGGCCAGACCAGGTAAGGACAGCAGATTTCCTTCACTAAAGGACATCTTTGTCTCTCTATCCACCCCTCCACCTCGATGACTATTTTTGACTCTCTCTCTCTCTCCCTGTCACTATTTCTGTGTACGTTTCCCCCTCTCCCTTTTTCTCTCCCTAGGTTCGAACCCTCTCCATGAATTTCTGAAAAGTACTCACTCTGGGCGATGGTAGATGGTGAATGCGTTCTCGTTCCCCACAATCTGAACTGAGTGCAGTGAGATAAGATTGGACAATTTACAGAAGGTGCACAGACAGCACGGAGGTTACTTCAATAGATCGGACCTGTCCCGGAGGCGATGCCCCTCTTTAACCATCGTGAACTTTGTCGAGTGGTGTAAATATTTCAAACTAAATTTGCTGACGAGATCGGACCACGTCCTTAAAATCTGGCTCCAAGTCAAAAACAACAAAAAGCTGGACATCACGAGCTGTCTTGTGCGATGGGTCAAACAAACACTCGGAAAGATTCCACGAAAGAGACACTCTCCAGTACGGGGTCTCTCTCCAGTACGGGGTCTCTCTCCAGTACGGGGTCTCTCTCCAGTACGGGGACCCACTCCAGTACGGGGTCTCTCTCCAGTACGGGTTCTCTCTCCAGTACGGGGTCTCTCTCCAGTACGGGTTCTCTCTCCAGTACGGGGTCTCTCTCCAGTACGGGGTCTCTCTCCAGTACGGGGTCTCTCTCCAGTACGGGGTCTCTCTCCAGTACGGGGTCTCTCTCCAGTACGGGTTCTCTCTCCAGTACGGGGTCTCTCTCCAGTACGGGGTCTCTCTCCAGTACGGGGTCTCTCTCCAGTACGGGGTCTCTCTCCAGTACGGGGTCTCTCTCCAGTACTGGGGAGGGTCCCTGTGCCGGAGTGGGTCCCTGTGCCGGAGTGGGTCCCTGTGCCGGAGTGGGTCCCTGTGCCGGAGTGGGTCCCTGTGCCGGAGTGGGTCCCGGTGCCGGAGTGGGTGCCGGTGCCGGAGTGGGTGCCGGTGCCGGAGTGGGTCCCGGTGCCGGAGTGGGTGCCGGTGCCGGAGTGGGTGCCGGTGCCGGAGTGGGTAACTGTACTGGGGAGGGTCCCTGTGCTGGGGAGGGTCCCGGTGCTGGGGAGGGTCCCTGTACTGGTGTGTGTGAGAAGGTGGGGAGATCACTGGGGGGTTTATAGTGTGTGTGAGAGGGTGGGGAGATCACTGGGGGGTTTACAGTGTGTGAGAGAGAGTGTGGGGAGATCACTGGGGGGTTTATAGTGTGTGTGAGAGGGTGGGGAGATCACTGGGGGGTTTACAGTGTGTGAGAGAGAGTGTGGGGTGATCACTGGGGGGTTTACAGTGTGTGAGAGGGTGGGGAGATCACGGGGGGGTTTACAGTGTGTGAGAGAGAGTGTGGGGTGATCACTGGGGGGTTTACAGTGTGTGTGAGAGGATGGGGAGATCACTGGGGGGTTTACAGTGTGTGTGAGAGGATGGGGAGATCACTGGGGGGTTTACAGTGTGTGTGAGAGAATGGCGAGATCACTGGGGGGTTTACAGTGTGTGTGTGAGAGGCTGGGGAGATCACTGGGGGGTTTACAGTGTGTGTGAGAGGATGGGGAGATCACTGGGGGGTTTACAGTGTGTGTGAGAGAATGGCGAGATCACTGGGGGGTTTACAGTGTGTGTGAGAGGATGGGGAGATCACTGGGGGGTTTACAGTGTGTGTGAGAGGATGGGGAGATCACTGGGGGGTTTATAGTGTGTGTGAGAGGATGGGGAGATCACTGGGGGGTTTACAGTGTGTGTGTGAGAGGGTGGGGAGATCACTGGGGGGTTTACAGTGTGTGAGAGGCTGGGGAGATCACTGGGGGGTTTACAGTGTGTGTGAGAGAGGATGGGGAGATCACTGGGGGGTTGACAGTGTGTGTGAGAGAGGGTGGGGAGATCACTGGGGGGTTTACAGTGTGTGTGAGAGGATGGGGAGATCACTGGGGGGTTTACAGTGTGTGAGAGGCTGGGGAGATCACTGGGGGGTTTACAGTGTGTGTGAGAGAGTGTGGGGTGATCACTGGGGGGGTTTACAGTGTGTGTGAGAGGATGGGGAGATCACTGGGGGGTTTACAGTGTGTGTGAGAGGATGGGGAGATCACTGGGGGGTTTACAGTGTGTGTGAGAGGATGGGGAGATCACTGGGGGGTTTACAGTGTGTGTGGGAGAGGGTGGAGAGATCACTGGGGGGTTTACAGTGTGTGGGAGAGGATGGGGAGATCACTGGGGGGTTTACAGTGTGTGTGTGAGAGGGTGGGGAGGTCACTGGGGGGTTTACAGTGTGTGTGGGAGAGGATGGGGAGATCACTGGGGGGGTTTACAGTGTGTGTGTGAGAGGCTGGGGAGATCACTGGGGGGTTTACAGTGTGTGTGAGAGGATGGGGAGATCACTGGGGGGTTTACAGTGTGTGTGAGAGGATGGGGAGATCACTGGGGGGGTTTACAGTGTGTGTGAGAGAGTGTGGGGTGATCACTGGGGGGGTTTACAGTGTGTGTGAGAGGGTGGGGAGATCACTGGGGGGTTTACAGTGTGTGTGTGAGAGGGTGGGGAGGTCACTGGGGGGTTTACAGTGTGTGTGTGAGAGGGTGGGGAGGTCACTGGGGGGTTTACAGTGTGTGTGGGAGAGGATGGGGAGATCACTGGGGGGGTTTACAGTGTGTGTGTGAGAGGCTGGGGAGATCACTGGGGGGTTTACAGTGTGTGTGAGAGGATGGGGAGATCACTGGGGGGTTTACAGTGTGTGTGAGAGGATGGGGAGATCACTGGGGGGTTTACAGTGTGTGTGAGAGAGTGTGGGGTGATCACTGGGGGGGTTTACAGTGTGTGTGAGAGGGTGGGGAGATCACTGGGGGGTTTACAGTGTGTGTGAGAGGATGGGGAGATCACTGGGGGGTTTACAGTGTGTGTGAGAGAGGGTGGGGAGATCACTGGGGGTTTACAGTGTGTGTGAGAGGGTGGGGAGATCACTGGGGGGGTTACAGTGTGTGTGGGAGAGGCTGGGGAGATCACTGGGGGGGTTTACAGTGTGTGTGTGAGAGGGTGGGGAGATCGCTGGGGGGTTTACAGTGTGTGTGTGAGAGGGTGGGGAGATCACTGGGGGGTTTACAGTGTGTGTGTGAGAGGGTGGGGAGATCACTGGGGGGTTTACAGTGTGTGTGAGAGAGGGTGGGGAGATCACTGGGGGGGTTACAGTGTGTGTGGGAGAGGCTGGGGAGATCACTGGGGGGGTTTACAGTGTGTGTGTGAGAGGGTGGGGAGATCGCTGGGGGGTTTACAGTGTGTGTGTGAGAGGGTGGGGAGATCACTGGGGGGTTTACAGTGTGTGTGGGAGAGGCTGGGGAGATCACTGGGGGGGTTTACAGTGTGTGTGGGAGAGGGTGGGGAGATCACTGGGGGGTTTACAGTGTGTGTGGGAGAGGGTGGGGAGATCACTGGGGGGTTTACAGTGTGTGTGAGAGAGGATGGGGAGATCACTGGGGGGTTGACAGTGTGTGTGAGAGAGGGTGGGGAGATCACTGGGGGGTTTACAGTGTGTGAGAGGCTGGGGAGATCACTGGGGGGTTTACAGTGTGTGTGAGAGAGTGTGGGGTGATCACTGGGGGGGTTTACAGTGTGTGTGAGAGGATGGGGAGATCACTGGGGGGTTTACAGTGTGTGTGAGAGGATGGGGAGATCACTGGGGGGTTTACAGTGTGTGTGAGAGGATGGGGAGATCACTGGGGGGTTTACAGTGTGTGTGTGAGAGGGTGGAGAGATCACTGGGGGGTTTACAGTGTGTGGGAGAGGATGGGGAGATCACTGGGGGGTTTACAGTGTGTGTGAGAGGATGGGGAGATCACTGGGGGGTTTACAGTGTGTGTGAGAGGATGGGGAGATCACTGGGGGGTATACAGTGTGTGTGAGAGGATGGGGAGATCACTGGGGGGTTTACAGTGTGTGTGTGAGAGGGTGGAGAGATCACTGGGGGGTTTACAGTGTGTGGGAGAGGATGGGGAGATCACTGGGGGGTTTACAGTGTGTGTGAGAGGGTGGGGAGATCACTGGGGGGTTTACAGTGTGTGTGGGAGGGTGGGGAGATCACTGGGGGGTTTACAGTGTGTGTGAGAGGATGGGGAGATCACTGGGGGGTTTACAGTGTGTGTGAGAGGGTGGGGAGATCACTGGGGGGTTTACAGTGTGTGTGAGAGGGTGGGGAGATCACTGGGGGGTTTACAGTGTGTGTGAGAGGATGGGGAGATCACTGGGGGGTTTACAGTGTGTGTGAGAGGGTGGGGAGATCACTGGGGGGTTTACAGTGTGTGTGAGAGGGTGGGGAGATCACTGGGGGGTTTACAGTGTGTGTGAGAGGATGGGGAGATCACTGGGGGGTTTACAGTGTGTGTGAGAGGGTGGGGAGATCACTGGGGGGTTTACAGTGTGTGAGAGGATGGCGAGATCACTGGGGGGTTTACAGTGTGTGTGGGAGAGGATGGCGAGATCACTGGGGGGTTTACAGTGTGTGTGGGAGAGGGTGGGGAGATCACTGGGGGGGTTTACAGTGTGTGAGAGGGTGGGGAGATCACGGGGGGGTTTACAGTGTGTGTGGGAGAGGGTGGGGAGATCACTGGGGGGGTTTACAGTGTGTGTGAGAGGATGGGGAGATCACTGGGGGGTTTACAGTGTGTGAGAGGATGGCGAGATCACTGGGGGGTTTACAGTGTGTGTGAGAGGGTGGGGAGATCACTGGGGGGGTTTACAGTGTGTGTGGGAGAGGGTGGGGAGATCACTGGGGGGGTTTACAGTGTGTGTGGGAGAGAATGGCGAGATCACTGGGGGGTTTACAGTGTGTGTGGGAGAGGCTGGGGAGATCACTGGGGGGTTTACAGTGTGTGTGAGAGGGTGGGGAGATCACTGGGGGGTTTACAGTGTGTGTGAGAGGATGGGGAGATCACTGGGGGGTTTACAGTGTGTGTGAGAGGGTGGGGAGATCACTGGGGGGGTTTACAGTGTGTGTGGGAGAGGGTGGGGAGATCACTGGGGGGTTTACAGTGTGTGTGAGAGGGTGGGGAGATCACTGGGGGGTTTACAGTGTGTGTGAGAGGGTGGGGAGATCACTGGGGGGTTTACAGTGTGTGTGGGAGAGGATGGCGAGATCACTGGGGGGTTTACAGTGTGTGTGGGAGAGGATGGCGAGATCACTGGGGGGTTTACAGTGTGTGTGGGAGAGGATGGGGAGATCACTGGGGGGTTTACAGTGTGTGTGAGAGGATGGGGAGATCACTGGGGGGTTTACAGTGTGTGTGAGAGGATGGGGAGATCACTGGGGGGTATACAGTGTGTGTGAGAGGATGGGGAGATCACTGGGGGGTTTACAGTGTGTGTGTGAGAGGGTGGAGAGATCACTGGGGGGTTTACAGTGTGTGGGAGAGGATGGGGAGATCACTGGGGGGTTTACAGTGTGTGTGAGAGGGTGGGGAGATCACTGGGGGGTTTACAGTGTGTGTGGGAGGGTGGGGAGATCACTGGGGGGTTTACAGTGTGTGTGAGAGGATGGGGAGATCACTGGGGGGTTTACAGTGTGTGTGAGAGGGTGGGGAGATCACTGGGGGGTTTACAGTGTGTGTGAGAGGGTGGGGAGATCACTGGGGGGTTTACAGTGTGTGTGAGAGGATGGGGAGATCACTGGGGGGTTTACAGTGTGTGTGAGAGGGTGGGGAGATCACTGGGGGGTTTACAGTGTGTGTGAGAGGGTGGGGAGATCACTGGGGGGTTTACAGTGTGTGTGAGAGGATGGGGAGATCACTGGGGGGTTTACAGTGTGTGTGAGAGGGTGGGGAGATCACTGGGGGGTTTACAGTGTGTGAGAGGATGGCGAGATCACTGGGGGGTTTACAGTGTGTGTGGGAGAGGATGGCGAGATCACTGGGGGGTTTACAGTGTGTGTGGGAGAGGGTGGGGAGATCACTGGGGGGGTTTACAGTGTGTGAGAGGGTGGGGAGATCACGGGGGGGTTTACAGTGTGTGTGGGAGAGGGTGGGGAGATCACTGGGGGGGTTTACAGTGTGTGTGAGAGGATGGGGAGATCACTGGGGGGTTTACAGTGTGTGAGAGGATGGCGAGATCACTGGGGGGTTTACAGTGTGTGTGAGAGGGTGGGGAGATCACTGGGGGGGTTTACAGTGTGTGTGGGAGAGGGTGGGGAGATCACTGGGGGGGTTTACAGTGTGTGTGGGAGAGAATGGCGAGATCACTGGGGGGTTTACAGTGTGTGTGGGAGAGGCTGGGGAGATCACTGGGGGGTTTACAGTGTGTGTGAGAGGGTGGGGAGATCACTGGGGGGTTTACAGTGTGTGTGAGAGGATGGGGAGATCACTGGGGGGTTTACAGTGTGTGTGAGAGGGTGGGGAGATCACTGGGGGGGTTTACAGTGTGTGTGGGAGAGGGTGGGGAGATCACTGGGGGGTTTACAGTGTGTGTGAGAGGGTGGGGAGATCACTGGGGGGTTTACAGTGTGTGTGAGAGGGTGGGGAGATCACTGGGGGGTTTACAGTGTGTGTGGGAGAGGATGGCGAGATCACTGGGGGGTTTACAGTGTGTGTGGGAGAGGATGGCGAGATCACTGGGGGGTTTACAGTGTGTGTGGGAGAGGATGGGGAGATCACTGGGGGGTTTACAGTGTGTGTGGGAGAGGATGGGGAGATCACTGGGGGGTTTACAGTGTGTGTGAGAGGGTGGGGAGATCACTGGGGGGTTTACAGTGTGTGTGGGAGAGGCTGGGGAGATCACTGGGGGGGTTTACAGTGTGTGTGGGAGAGGGTGGGGAGATCACTGGGGGGTTTACAGTGTGTGTGGGAGAGGGTGGGGAGATCACTGGGGGGTTTACAGTGTGTGTGAGAGAGGATGGGGAGATCACTGGGGGGTTGACAGTGTGTGTGAGAGAGGGTGGGGAGATCACTGGGGGGTTTACAGTGTGTGAGAGGCTGGGGAGATCACTGGGGGGTTTACAGTGTGTGTGAGAGAGTGTGGGGTGATCACTGGGGGGGTTTACAGTGTGTGTGAGAGGATGGGGAGATCACTGGGGGGTTTACAGTGTGTGTGAGAGGATGGGGAGATCACTGGGGGGTTTACAGTGTGTGTGAGAGGATGGGGAGATCACTGGGGGGTTTACAGTGTGTGTGTGAGAGGGTGGAGAGATCACTGGGGGGTTTACAGTGTGTGGGAGAGGATGGGGAGATCACTGGGGGGTTTACAGTGTGTGTGAGAGGATGGGGAGATCACTGGGGGGTTTACAGTGTGTGTGAGAGGATGGGGAGATCACTGGGGGGTATACAGTGTGTGTGAGAGGATGGGGAGATCACTGGGGGGTTTACAGTGTGTGTGTGAGAGGGTGGAGAGATCACTGGGGGGTTTACAGTGTGTGGGAGAGGATGGGGAGATCACTGGGGGGTTTACAGTGTGTGTGAGAGGGTGGGGAGATCACTGGGGGGTTTACAGTGTGTGTGGGAGGGTGGGGAGATCACTGGGGGGTTTACAGTGTGTGTGAGAGGATGGGGAGATCACTGGGGGGTTTACAGTGTGTGTGAGAGGGTGGGGAGATCACTGGGGGGTTTACAGTGTGTGTGAGAGGGTGGGGAGATCACTGGGGGGTTTACAGTGTGTGTGAGAGGATGGGGAGATCACTGGGGGGTTTACAGTGTGTGTGAGAGGGTGGGGAGATCACTGGGGGGTTTACAGTGTGTGTGAGAGGGTGGGGAGATCACTGGGGGGTTTACAGTGTGTGTGAGAGGATGGGGAGATCACTGGGGGGTTTACAGTGTGTGTGAGAGGGTGGGGAGATCACTGGGGGGTTTACAGTGTGTGAGAGGATGGCGAGATCACTGGGGGGTTTACAGTGTGTGTGGGAGAGGATGGCGAGATCACTGGGGGGTTTACAGTGTGTGTGGGAGAGGGTGGGGAGATCACTGGGGGGGTTTACAGTGTGTGAGAGGGTGGGGAGATCACGGGGGGGTTTACAGTGTGTGTGGGAGAGGGTGGGGAGATCACTGGGGGGGTTTACAGTGTGTGTGAGAGGATGGGGAGATCACTGGGGGGTTTACAGTGTGTGAGAGGATGGCGAGATCACTGGGGGGTTTACAGTGTGTGTGAGAGGGTGGGGAGATCACTGGGGGGGTTTACAGTGTGTGTGGGAGAGGGTGGGGAGATCACTGGGGGGGTTTACAGTGTGTGTGGGAGAGAATGGCGAGATCACTGGGGGGTTTACAGTGTGTGTGGGAGAGGCTGGGGAGATCACTGGGGGGTTTACAGTGTGTGTGAGAGGGTGGGGAGATCACTGGGGGGTTTACAGTGTGTGTGAGAGGATGGGGAGATCACTGGGGGGTTTACAGTGTGTGTGAGAGGGTGGGGAGATCACTGGGGGGGTTTACAGTGTGTGTGGGAGAGGGTGGGGAGATCACTGGGGGGTTTACAGTGTGTGTGAGAGGGTGGGGAGATCACTGGGGGGTTTACAGTGTGTGTGAGAGGGTGGGGAGATCACTGGGGGGTTTACAGTGTGTGTGGGAGAGGATGGCGAGATCACTGGGGGGTTTACAGTGTGTGTGGGAGAGGATGGCGAGATCACTGGGGGGTTTACAGTGTGTGTGGGAGAGGATGGGGAGATCACTGGGGGGTTTACAGTGTGTGTGGGAGAGGATGGGGAGATCACTGGGGGGTTTACAGTGTGTGTGAGAGGGTGGGGAGATCACTGGGGGGTTTACAGTGTGTGTGGGAGAGGATGGGGAGATCACTGGGGGGTTTACAGTGTGTGAGAGGATGGGGAGATCACTGGGGGGTTTACAGTGTGTGTGAGAGGGTGGGGAGATCACTGGGGTGTTTACAGTGTGTGAGAGAGGATGGGGAGATCACTGGGGTGTTTACAGTGTGTGAGAGGATGGGGAGATCACTGGGGGGTTTACAGTGTGTGAGAGGATGGGGAGATCACTGGGGGGTTTACAGTGTGTGTGAGAGGGTGGAGAGATCACTGGGGGGTTTACAGTGTGTGAGAGGGTGGAGAGATCACTGGGGGGTTTACAGTGTGTGTGAGAGAGGCTGGAGAGATCACTGGGGGGTTTACAGTGTGTGTGGGAGGGTGGGGAGATCACTGGGGGGTTTACAGTGTGTGAGAGGATGGGGAGATCACTGGGGGGTTTACAGTGTGTGTGAGAGGGTGGGGAGATCACTGGGGTGTTTACAGTGTGTGAGAGAGGATGGGGAGATCACTGGGGGGTTTACAGTGTGTGTGAGAGGGTGGGGAGATCACTGGGGGGTTTACAGTGTGTGTGAGAGGGTGGGGAGATCACTGGGGTGTTTACAGTGTGTGGGAGAGGCTGGGGAGATCACTGGGGGGTTTACAGTGTGTGAGAGGATGGGGAGATCACTGGGGGGTTTACAGTGTGTGTGGGAGAGGATGGGGAGATCACTGGGGGGTTTACAGTGTGTGGGAGAGGGTGAGGAGATCACTGGGGGGGTTGACAGTGTTTGTGTGAGAGGGTGGGGAGATCACTGGGGGGTTTACAGTGTGTGTGAGAGGGTGGGGAGATCACTGGGGGGTTTACAGTGTGTGAGAGGGTGGGGAGATCACTGGGGGGTTTACAGTGTGTGAGAGAATGGCGAGATCACTGGGGTGTTTACAGTGTGTGAGAGGATGGGGAGATCACTGGGGGGTTTACAGTGTGTGTGAGAGGATGGGGAGATCACTGGGGGGTTTACAGTGTGTGTGTGAGAGGGTGGGGAGATCACTGGGGTGTTTACAGTGTGTGTGGGAGAGGATGGGGAGATCACTGGGGGGTTTACAGTGTGTGTGAGAGGATGGGGAGATCACTGGGGGGTTTACAGTGTGTGTGAGAGGATGGGGAGATCACTGGGGGGTTTACAGTGTGTGTGGGAGAGGATGGGGAGATCACTGGGGGGTTTACAGTGTGTGTGAGAGGGTGAGGAGATCACTGGGGGGGTTGACAGTGTTTGTGTGAGAGGCTGGGGAGATCACTGGGGGGTTTACAGTGTGTGTGAGAGGGTGAGGAGATCACTGGGGGGGTTGACAGTGTTTGTGTGAGAGGGTGGGGAGATCACTGGGGGGTTTACAGTGTGTGAGAGGATGGGGAGATCACTGGGGGGTTTACAGTGTGTGTGTGAGAGGATGGGGAGATCACTGGGGGGTTTACAGTGTGTGTGAGAGGGTGGGGAGATCACTGGGGGGTTTACAGTGTGTGTGGGAGAGGCTGGGGAGATCACTGGGGGGTTTACAGTGTGTGTGTGAGAGGGTGGGGAGATCACTGGGGGGGTTTACAGTGTGTGTGTGAGAGGATGGGGAGATCACTGGGGGGTTTACAGTGTGTGTGAGAGGGTGGGGAGATCACTGGGGGGTTTACAGTGTGTGTGGGAGAGGCTGGGGAGATCACTGGGGGGTTTACAGTGTGTGTGTGAGAGGGTGGGGAGATCACTGGGGGGGTTTACAGTGTGTGTGTGAGAGGATGGGGAGATCACTGGGGGGTTTACAGTGTGTGTGAGAGGGTGGGGAGATCACTGGGGGGTTTACAGTGTGTGTGGGAGAGGCTGGGGAGATCACTGGGGGGTTTACAGTGTGTGTGAGAGGGTGAGGAGATCACTGGGGGGGTTGACAGTGTTTGTGTGAGAGGGTGGGGAGATCACTGGGGGGTTTACAGTGTGTGAGAGGATGGGGAGATCACTGGGGGGTTTACAGTGTGTGTGAGAGGGTGGGGAGATCACTGGGGGGTTTACAGTGTGTGTGGGAGAGGCTGGGGAGATCACTGGGGGGTTTACAGTGTGTGTGAGAGGGTGAGGAGATCACTGGGGGGGTTGACAGTGTTTGTGTGAGAGGGTGGGGAGATCACTGGGGGGTTTACAGTGTGTGAGAGGATGGGGAGATCACTGGGGGCTTTACAGTGTGGGAGAGGATGGGGAGATCACTGGGGGGTTTACAGTGTGTGTGAGAGGGTGGGGAGATCACTGGGGGGTTTACAGTGTGTGAGAGGATGGGGAGATCACTGGGGGGTTTACAGTGTGTGTGAGAGGATGGGGAGATCACTGGGGGGTTTACAGTGTGTGAGAGAATGGCGAGATCACTGGGGTGTTTACAGTGTGTGAGAGGGTGGGGAGATCACTGGGGGGTTTACAGTGTGTGTGGGAGAGGATGGGGAGATCACTGGGGGGTTTACAGTGTGTGAGAGGATGGGGAGATCACTGGGGGGTTTACAGTGTGTGTGGGAGAGGATGGGGAGATCACTGGGGGGTTTACAGTGTGTGTGAGAGGGTGGGGAGATCACTGGGGGGTTTACAGTGTGTGAGAGGATGGGGAGATCACTGGGGGGTTTACAGTGTGTGTGAGAGGATGGGGAGATCACTGGGGGGTTTACAGTGTGTGAGAGAATGGCGAGATCACTGGGGTGTTTACAGTGTGTGAGAGGGTGGGGAGATCACTGGGGGGTTTACAGTGTGTGTGGGAGAGGATGGGGAGATCACTGGGGGGTTTACAGTGTGTGAGAGGATGGGGAGATCACTGGGGGGTTTACAGTGTGTGTGGGAGAGGATGGGGAGATCACTGGGGGGTTTACAGTGTGTGTGAGAGGGTGGGGAGATCACTGGGGGGGTTTACAGTGTGTGTGAGAGGATGGCGAGATCACTGGGGGGTTTACAGTGTGTGTGAGAAGGTGGGGAGATCACTGGGGGGTTTACAGTGTGTGTGGGAGAGGATGGCGAGATCACTGGGGGGGTTGACAGTGTGTGTGAGAGGGTGGGGAGATCACTGGGGGGTTTACAGTGTGTGTGGGAGAGGATGGCGAGATCACTGGGGGGTTTACAGTGTGTGTGAGAGGGTGGGGAGATCACTGGGGGGTTTACAGTGTGTGTGGGAGAGGGTGGGGAGATCACTGGGGGGGTTGACAGTGTGTGTGTGAGAGGGTGGGGAGATCACTGGGGGGGTTTACAGTGTGTGAGAGGGTGGGGAGATCACTGGGGGGGTTTACAGTGTGTGAGAGGATGGGGAGATCACTGGGGGGTTTACAGTGTGTGTGAGAGGGTGGCGAGATCACTGGGGGGTTTACAGTGTGTGTGAGAGGGTGGGGAGATCACTGGGGGGGTTTACAGTGTGTGTGGGAGAGGATGGGGAGATCACTGGGGGGTTTACAGTGTGTGAGAGGATGGGGAGATCACTGGGGGCTTTACAGTGTGTGTGGGAGAGGATGGGGAGATCACTGGGGGGGTTTACAGTGTGTGTGGGAGAGGATGGGGAGATCACTGGGGGGGTTTACAGTGTTTGTGTGAGAGGGTGGGGAGATCACTGGGGGGTTTACAGTGTGTGTGGGAGAGGGTGGGGAGATCACTGGGGGGGTTGACAGTGTGTGTGGGAGAGGGTGGGGAGATCACTGGGGGGGTTGACAGTGTGTGTGGGAGAGGGTGGGGAGATCACTGGGGGGGTTTACAGTGTGTGTGAGAGGCTGGGGAGATCGCTGTGGTACAGTATATGTACCTCTTTCCAGCCCTCGCAGAGTGTCTCCTGAATCTTGGACAAGGACTGTCGGACCTGGGTTCTCGTGATTAGTGAGGGACGTTCCTTTTGCCAGTTGCCTCTCCCTGATCTCTCTTCCTTTGCCGCCCTCTCTGCCGATATCGTTCCAAAGGGTCAATTTAGAAATCTGTTATATTCTAGGCTTGGCAGGGCAGTCGGTGATTTTTCCAACTGAGACGAAGGACGACTACATCAAACTGCCTCCCCACTACGTCGCCCATCTGTCACCCATCTTCGTTCTCTGCATGAGATTGGCTTTGGAGAAAACGCCGGTTTTTAACGTCTTCTCCTATGCGGTGCCGGGCAGCTGCAACGAGCTCTGGTTTGAGGTTGGAAAGTTAGTACCTCGACCTCGGCGCCGCTGGTGTTCTCTTTGCCCTTCCACCGCCGACAGCACTGCCGGGGCACACGCGCGCGAGCTGGGAGTCTGGCAGCGGGCTCGGGTCCGTCTGTGGCGGTCCGTCGCACCCCGTCTGCAAACGCCGTGTGGGCGGTGCGCGAGGTTTGCTGTCATCGACTGGACCGCGGACGGGCAGGCAAGTGCCGCTTCGGTGACCGTGAGGGAGAACCGGGACTGCACCGTTTGAAATTCTACATGCAAGTGCCACTGTCAGTTCCCCTCACCGTCTACGCGTCCAGAGAGAGAGAGACAGGCAATTTCAGCGCGGTGTACAAGACAAGAGATTTATATCTGAAGCCGCGTCACAGTCCCTGGCCCCTTTTGTTTTTGGAAGTCACGAGCACGAGGGTTCTGCAACCCTCGCGCGAGGTCCGTCTGCACATGTCTCGGCCGAGCACGCGCAGCGCGGTGGGTGATTATCACAGGAAAAGTCTCGCGTTGCTGTTCCGAGGCAGTCCCATCACTCAAAACTGATTCTGTTCTGCATTGCGATTGTCCAGTTTCGTTCTTACCTGGTCTGTTTCTCTCTCTCTGTCTCTCTCTCGCTCTCTCTCTCTCTCTCTGCTTCTATTCAATCTCTCCTCGCCTTCCACCTATCAAAGACCTTCCCTTCTGGTTCCTCTTCCCTGACCAACACTCCCCCCCACCCCCCCGCCACCACCCGCACCTCACCCCCTTTCACATCTTCAGCTTTTCCCAGTTCCGATGAAAAGACCCAAAAGGTAGGGTTCAATTTTTGCTCCAGGAATTGGGACTGTTTCATTCTGTGATTCGACACACTGAGGCAACGCACAAGACTGTGGGATATGTTGGGCCAGGAGCTGCTTCATTCCGAGATGTGAGTCTATTTTTGTACAGAGCACCCTTCCCTTTTTACAATCCGTGCCAAACCTCTGGGAACATCTCCATGCATCTCCCCCGAACCACGCCCCCCCCCCACAGCAGCCACTACCCCCCCCACCCCCACCACACCAAGGCAATCACACAGCCCATGAATCTTTTCACTCCGTCTGCTGAGTCTCCGAGAGGGGTTTTACAAGGCCGTGCGAGACCTCCCGTCTCGCGCTCTCGTGAATCCATCGTGGGTGCCCGGTCCCTTCCGGGCGAAACCATCCGTGCTCACGCTGAGCAGAGCTGCCGATTGGCTTGAAAATAAACGGTCAAATGCCCAAGGGGATTTAAATTAACAGATGTGGGGAGAGCAAGACAAATGCACCCGCCAATTAATTTACAGCAATTGTGAGAACCCAGAGAGAGTTCAAAGATTAAAAAAATTTAAACTGTACTTTTAACGTGCAGAGGGAGCTTTACTCTGTATCTAACCCCCGTACTGTACCTGTCCTGGGGAGTGTTTGATGGGGACAGTGTAGAGGGAGCTTTACTCTGTATCTAACCCCCGTACTGTACCTGTCCTGGGAGTGTTTGATGGGGGACAGTGTAGATGGAGCTTTACTCTGTATCTAACCCCCGTACTGTACCTGTCCTGGGGAGTGTTTGATGGGGGACAGTGTAGAGGGAGCTTTACTCTGTATCTAACCCCCGTACTGTACCTGTCCTGGGAGTGTTTGATGGGGACAGTGCAGAGGGAGCTTTACTCTGTATCTGACCATGTTGTCGTCCACTGAGTTGCCATTTGTACAGAATGCTTAGCAGACCTGCTTCACTCTACATTAAAAGAGACCTTTTATTTTTTTTTTGTAGACCAGACGTGCGAGCTGTTTTCCGGAGGTGGGGGGGGGGGGGGGGGGGGTGGGGGGAGGGGCAGGGAAGGTGGGGGGGGCGGGTTGGTGGGGAGTTTTTTTTTTCCTTCTTCCAATACTTATATATCTCTCTCTTGCCGCCGTCAGTCTGCGTACTGTCCGTAGCTGAGGTACTCCTGCCCGCACTCTGCCGTGGCTCCTCCGCTCCGCGCCCGGATCAACTGCAGTGTCTGCAGCACCTTGGTGATGTCATCCTTGTGGGCGTTGGAGGCCAGGTCGGGCAGCTTGATGGGCCTCCCGATCACCGGGTTGAAGGCCCGTCCGGCCCGGGGCTTGGCCGCCTTGTTGATCCGCCGGTAGACGGTGGGCTGGGGGGCGCTGGCCGCCTCCTCCCGCTCGCCGGCACCCGCCTCGCCGACCGCCGGCGGCCCCTTGGACTCTCCGGCGCTCCGGCCCGGGGGCACCTTGTCCCGGATCCAGGCGAAGCACTCGTCCAGCGGGTTCCAGCGGCCCCACAACTGGTAGAAGCTCATGGTCCTGCAGAGGGAAGGAACGAGACAGAGAGAGAGAGAGAGAGAGACTGAGGGGCGGGAGGGACTGCAATCACAAGCGGCGCCGTTGGATGGAAGGTTGGATGACGGGACTGGCGATCGGAATACGCCCTCCCCCCTCGACGGCAGGGACGGATCCGGATTCTAGTTGACCGGCACCCTCCCCTGATTCTGCTTCTCTCAGTACCCAAGGCACTATCTCTCCAACTTCACGTTGTGCCAGTATAAACGCAGTGGGCACCTGTACCATTCAGGGTGCGCTGACTCCCAACATCCAGCAGCCTTTGCACAAAGAACCGTTTCCCATCAGACCTCCGGAAAACCTGGCTTCGGACCTTGAGAATATTTCCACCGAGCTCCAAGACCCCGCCACCACCAGTCTATTTACACAGGTCAGTATAGAAGATTAATATGTCCCCCTGACAGTGTATCTAACACACTGTGACACCCGGTCCCAGAGGGGGGAAAGGACAGTGTATCTAACACACTGTGACACCCGGTCCCAGAGGGGGGAAAGGACAGTGTATCTAACACACTGTGACACCCGGTCCCAGAGGGGGGAAAGGACAGTGTATCTAACACACTGTGACACCCGGTCCCAGAGGGGGGAAAGGACAGTGTGTCTAACACACTGTGACACCCGGTCCCAGAGGGGGAAAGGACAGTGTATCTAACACACTGTGACACCCGGTCCCAGAGGGGGAAAGGACAGTGTATCTAACACACTGTGACACCCGGTCCCAGAGGGGGGAAAGGACAGTGTATCTAACACACTGTGACACCCGGTCCCAGAGGGGGGAAAGGACAGTGTATCTAACACACTGTGACACCCGGTCCCAGAGGGGGGAAAGGACAGTGTATCTAACACACTGTGACACCCGGTCCCAGAGGGGGGAAAGGACAGTGTATCTAACACACTGTGACACCCAGTCCCAGAGGGGGAAAGGACAGTGTATCCAACACATGGTGACACCCGGTCTTCTTGTCGACATATCCGCTTTACCTGCACGGCCGCTACACTCTGTGCCGGAGGCCTCCTCGTCCGCTCGCCGAGGGAGGTGCCTTATCTGCGCTCGCCTAACTCCTGCGGCGCGGCTCTCCGCCTCGCGTCAACGTCGCGTCTCGGGTGGGGGCGATGATTTTGTTCCTGTTTAATTGCACCCCCCCCCCGCACCCCCGCTTGTGCTGTCTTGAAGCGGTGTTCGAGCTCGGAATGGGGTGGGCAGGTTCCGATGTGGTTGGGGGCGGGGGAGGTGGCGGGGGGGGGGGAGGGAGCGGAGGTTGGGGGTGGGGGGGAGGCTGAGGTGCAGGCGAGGAGGACCTGGGGGAGGTGGGGGGGGGGGTCTTGTGAGGTCACAAAGCCGCCCCAGCTGAGCACTCTCTGTGAGGTCACAGTGCCGTCCCCACCTCCCCCCCCCCCCCCCCGCCCCCCCCCACCCCCGGGAGCTGATGCACACCAGGGCCATGATGCGTCGGACTTGCACTCTCCCTCCCACTACCCCTCCCCACCCCTCGCTGGCTCACAATGGGACATCACAATGAAAACCGGGGGCGACAACATTTCTCGGAAAGGTGGGGGGTGCGGGGGCAGGAAGGTGCATGGGGGCGGAGGTTGGGGGAGGGGTGGTTTGAGGGGCCGGGGGGTGGGGGAGGTCTCAAAGCACCACCGTGACCATTCGAGAGACACCGGATGCAGGAAAAGGAGAGAATGATGTCGATGGCGGTAATGTCTCCATCCATAATGTTCTCGATCCTGAGTTCCCCTCTGGGACTGGGTGTCACAGTGTGTTAGATACACTGTCCTTTCCCCCCTCTGGGACCGGGTGTCACAGTGTGTTAGATACACTGTCCTTTCCCCCTCAGTACTGACCCTCAGACAGTGCGGCACTCCCTCAGTACTGACCCTCAGACAGTGCGGCACTCCCTCAGTACTGACCCTCAGACACTGCGGCACTCCCTCAATACTGACCCTCCGACAGAGCATCTCAGATGAGCACGCCCGGTCCCCAGAGAGCCCCGTGCGAGGTAAACCCTTTCTCCGAGGGGCACGGCACTGTCGGAGGGTCAGTACCGAGGGGTTGAGACAGAGTGTGAGCCCCGTGATGCTTGCTGTCATTTCCCCTCCGGGAAGTTAGCCAGGCCACTGAAACGGGGCTCACAACGGACTGCAGCTTACTCTCTGACACCTCTCTCTATCTCTGTCTCTCTCTCTCTCTCTCATCCCACAGGTACGATGAGACAGGGCGGGAGAAAATCAGCTGCAAACAGACCTCTCTGCAGTCAATTACCCAACATCCCAAAACTCCCCTTTTTGTGTTTACTCTGTTGCAACAAATGCGTCCCGGTAAGTTTGTTTGTTCAGCTAGTGGCTTAACGTACAGGGCATCAGCTTTCCCCATGTGGGACTGATCAGTGGCACGAAGACACACAAAGCACGGGGGTTCGATACAGAGTAAAGCTCCCTCGACACTGTCCCCCATCAAACACTCCCAGGACAGGTACAGTACGGGGGTTAGATACAGAGTAAAGCTCCCTCGACACTGTCCCCCATCAAACACTCCCAGGACAGGTACAGTACGGGGGTTAGATACAGAGTAAAGCTCCCTCTACACTGTCCCCATCAAACACTCCCAGGACAGGTACAGTACGGGGGTTAGATACAGAGTAAAGCTCCCTCTACACTGTCCCCCATCAAACACTCCCAGGACAGGTACAGTACGGGGGTTAGATACAGAGTAAAGCTCCCTCTACACTGTCCCCATCAAACACTCCCAGGACAGGTACAGTACAGGGATTAGATACAGAGTAAAGCTCCCTCTACACTGTCCCCATCAAACACTCCCCAGGACAGGTACAGTACGGGGGTTAGATACAGAGTAAAGCTCCCTCTACACTGTCCCTATCAAACACTCCCCAGGACAGGTACAGTACGGGGGTTAGCTACAGAGTAAAACTCCCTCTGCACTGTCCCCATCAAACACTCCCAGGACAGGTACAGTACGGGGGTTAGATACAGAGTAAAGCTCCCTCTACACTGTCCCTCATCAAACACGGATTGCTCTGATTGTGCCGGATGTTTTCCTCGTTTGAATCTCCTTTTCTCCTCCCCTGGCAGGAAGTTGTTGAGGTGACTGAGCACGACCCGCAGTTCTATGAGTTTGGAATGCCATTTTCCGAGGAGTGGGCCAACTTTGGCCTTTGGGAGTACTATTCCTTAACTGTTGCAGGCATGACAGAAGCAACTACTGTCTCCACTCAGACACTTCCCGGCTCCTTTGAAGACGAGGATCAATGCCGCCTGCAAATCCCCACAGCCGGAATCTCATCTCCAAATCTGACCCTCGGAACAGAGCAGACGAGCATCACAGATGGTATGACTGGGCGAAAGAAAGGTTGGGAGGGAGAGGGGAGTTAGAGGGGTTTCCATTCATACATCACACTCGGAGCACTGTGTACAGTTCCGGTCTCCATATCCCTCGGTTAGACCACACTCGGAGCACTGTGTACAGTTCCGGTCTCCGTATCCCTCCGTTAGACCACACTCGGAGCACTGTGTACAGTTCCGGTCTCCATATCCCTCGGTTAGACCACACTCGGAGCACTGTGCACAGTTCCGGTCTCCATATCCCTCAGTTAGACCACACTCGGAGCACTGTGTACAGTTCCGGTCTCCGTATCCCTCCGTTAGACCACACTCGGAGCACTGTGTACAGTTCCGGTCTCCATATCCCTCAGTTAGACCACACTCGGAGCACTGTGTACAGTTCCAGTCTCCGTATCCCTCAGTTAGACCACACTCGGAGCACTGTGTACAGTTCCGGTCTCCATATTATATAAAAGGATATCGAGGCACTGTAAAAAAAAGATTTGTTCGGAACATACCTGAACTGAGAGGTTATAACTATCAGGAAAGATTGACCAGGCTGGGGCTCTTTTCTCAGGAACAGAGAAGGCTGAGGGGTGAACCTGATCGAGGTCTTTAAGATTACGACAGGGGTTTCGATCGGGTAGATGTAGAGAAGATGTTTACACTTGCGGGCGAGACCAGAACGAGGGGGCCCATCAATATAAGACAGTCTCTAATAAATCCAATGGGGGAATTCAGGAGAATGGTCTTTCCCCCAGGGAGTGGGAGAATGTGGGACTCGCTCCCACAGGGAGTGGTTGAGGTAAATCGTATCGATGGATTTAAGGTGGGGAAGCTGGATAAACACAGGAGGGAGAAAGGGATAGAAGGGTATGGTGATACAGAAGGGTGATGGAGAGGGAGTGGGAGGCACATGTGTGGGGTAGGAATACCAGCACGAAGAAGATGGGCCGAAGGGACTGTATCTGTGCTGTCGACACTGGGTGTGTGTCCTGCACCGTTCTGATAGCCCGATACTCAGTTAGAAAGGGTCCAAATTTACACTGGGGACAGATTCACAACAGGAAAGATTAAAATCTCCTCGGTCACCTGGACACACTTTCCAGCCAATGACGTACCTTATTCAGTGGAGGGAAAGCAGGCAGTCAATTAACGCACAGGCAGATCCCACCAACAGAAACGTGATAGTGACCGGGATTATCCGATTGTCAATGCCTTGAATTAGACCCTCCGACAGTGCGGCACTCCCTTAGTACTGACCCTCCGACAGTGCGGCACTCCCTCAGTACTGACCCTCCGACAGAGCGGCACTCCCTCGGTACTGACCCTCCGACAGTGCGGCACTCCCTCAGTACTGACCCTCTGAAGGATGCGGCGCTCCCTCAGTACTGACCCTCCGACAGTGCGGCACTCCCTCAGTACTGAACCTCCGACAGTGCGGCACTCCCGCAGTACTGACCCTCCGAATGTGCGGCACTCCCTCAGTACTGACCCTCCGACAGTGCGGCACTCCCTCATTACTGACCCTCCGACAGTGCGGCACTCCCTCAGTACTGACCCTCCGACAGGGCAGCACTCACTCAGTACTGACCCTCCTACAGTGCGGCACTCCCTCAGTACTGACCCTCCGACAGTGCGGCACTCCCTCAGTACTGACCCTCTGAAGGATGCGGCGCTCCCTCAGTACTGACCCTCCGACAGTGCGGCACTCCCTCAGTACTGACCCTCCGACAGAGCGGCACTCCCTCGGTACTGACCCTCCGACAGTGCGGCACTCCCTCAGTACTGACCCTCCGACAGTGCGGCACTCCCTCAGTACTGAACCTCCGACAGTGCGGCACTCCCGCAGTACTGACCCTCCGAATGTGCGGCACTCCCTCAGTACTGACCCTCCGACAGTGCGGCACTCCCTCATTACTGACCCTCCGACAGTGCGGCACTCCCTCAGTACTGACCCTCCGACAGGGCAGCACTCACTCAGTACTGACCCTCCTACAGTGCGGCACTCCCTCAGTACTGACCCTCCGACAGTGCGGCACTCCCTCAGTACTGACCCTCCGACAGTGCGGCACTCCCTCAGTACTGACTCTCCGACTAGGCGGCGCTCCCTCAGTACTGACCCTCTGAAGGATGCGGCGCTCCCTCAGTACTGACCCTCCGACAGTGCGGCACTCCCTCAGTACTGAACCTCCGACAGTGCGGCACTCCCGCAGTACTGACCCTCCGACAGTGCGGCACTCCCTCAGTACTGACCCTCCGACAGTGCGGCACTCCCTCATTACTGACCCTCCGACAGTGCAGCACTCACTCAGTACTGACCCTCCTACAGTGCGGCACTCCCTCAGTACTGACTCTCCGACAGTGTGGCACTCCCTCAGTACTGACCCTCTGAAGGATGCGGCGCTCCCTCAGTACTGACCCTCCGACAGTGCGGCACTCCCTCAGTACTGAACCTCCGACAGTGCGGCACTCCCGCAGTACTGACCCTCCGACAGTGCGGCACTCCCTCAGTACTGACCCTCCGACAGTGCGGCACTCCCTCATTACTGACCCTCCGACAGTGCGGCACTCCCTCAGTACTGACCCTCCGACAGGGCAGCACTCACTCAGTACTGACCCTCCTACAGTGCGGCACTCCCTCAGTACTGACCCTCCGACAGTGCGGCACTCCCTCAGTACTGACCCTCCGACAGTGCGGCTTTCCCTCAGTACTGACTCTCCGACAGTGCGGCACTCCCTCAGTACTGACCCTCTGAAGGATGCGGCGCTCCCTCAGTACTGACCCTCCGACAGTGCGGCACTCCCTCAGTACTGAACCTCCGACAGTGCGGCACTCCCTCAGTACTGACCCTCCGACAGTGTGACACTCCCTCAGTACTGACCCTCCTACAGTGCGGCACTCCCTCAGTACTGACCCTCCGACAGTGCGGCACTCCCTCAGTACTGACCCTCCGACAGTGCGGCACTCCCTCAGTACTGACTCTCCGACAGTGCGGCACTCCCTCAGTACTGACCCTCTGAAGGATGCGGCGCTCCCTCAGTACTGACCCTCCGACAGTGCGGCACTCCCGCAGTACTGACCCTCCGACAGTGCGGCACTCCCTCAATACTGACCCTCCGACAGTGCGGCACTCCCTCATTACTGACCCTCCGACAGTGCGGCACTCCCTCAGTACTGACCCTCCGACAGGGCAGCACTCACTCAGTACTGACCCTCCTACAGTGCGGCACTCCCTCAGTACTGACTCTCCGACTAGGCGGCGCTCCCTCAGTACTGACCCTCCAACAGTGCAGCACTCCCTCAGTACTGACTCTCCGACAGTGCGGCACTCCCTCAGTACTGACCCTCCGACAGTGCGGCACTCCCTCAGTACTGACTCTCCGACAGTGCAGCACTCCTTCGGTACTGACCCCCCGACAGTGCGACACTCCCTCAGTACTGACCCTCTGACAATGTAGCACTCCTTCAGAACTGACTCTCCGACAGTGTGGCACTCCCTCAGTACTGACCCTCCGACAGTGCGGCTCTCCCTCAGTACTGACCTTCCGACAGTGCAGCACTCCCTCAGTACTGACCCTCCGACAGTGCAGCATTCCCTCAGTACGGACCCTCCAAAGGGTGCGGCGCTCCCTCAGTACTGACCCTCTGACTGTGCAGCACTCCTTCAATACTGACCCTCCGACAGTGCGGCACTCCCTCAGTACTGACCCTCCGACAGTGCGGCACTCCCTCAGTACTGAGCCTCCGACAGTGCGGCACTCCCTCAGTACTGACGCTCCAACAGTGCAGCACTCCCTCAGTACTGACTCTCCGACCGTGCGGCGCTCCCTCAGTACTGACCCTCCGACAGTGCGGCGCTCCCTCAGTACTGACCCTCCGACAGTGCGGCTCTCCCTCAGTACTGACTCTCCGACAGTGTGGCTCTCCCTCAGTGCTGACTCTCCGACAGTGCGGCGCTCCCTCGGTACTGACCCTCCGACAGTGCGGCGCTCCCTCAGTACTCACTGTCCGACAGTGTGGCTCTCCCTCAGTGCTGACTCTCCGACAGTGCGGCGCTCCCTCAGTACTGACCCTCCGAAGGATGCGGCGCTCCCTCAGTACTGACCCTCCGACAGGGCAGCACTCACTCAGTACTGACTCTCCCACAGTGCGGCACTCCCTCAGTACTGACCCTCCGACAGTGCGGCACTCCCTCAGTACTGACCCTCCGAAATGAGCAGCGCTCCCTCAGTACTGACCCTCCGACATTGTAGCACTCCCTCAGTACTGACCCTCCGACAGTGTAGCACTCCCTCAGTACTGACCCTCTTACAGTGCGGTACTCCCTCAGTGCTGATCGTCCGACAGTGGAGCACTCCCTCCGTACTGACCCTGCGACAGTGCGGCACTCCCTCCGTACTGAACCTCCGACATTGCAGCTCTCCCTGAGTACTGACCCTCCGACAGTGCGCCACTCACTCGGTGCTGACCCTCTGACGGCGCAGTGCTCCCTCAGTACTGACCCTCTGACAGTGCGGCACTCACTCAGTCCTGACCCTCCGACAATGCGGCACTCCCTCAGTGCTGACCCTCCGACAGTGCGGCACTCCCTCAGTGCTGACCCTCTGACAGTGCGGCACTCCCTCAATAATGAGCCTCCGACAGTGCGGCGTTCCCTCAGTGCTGACCCTCAGACAGTGTAGCACTCCCTCAGTACTGACCCTCCGACATTGCAGCACTCCCTCAGTACTGACCCTCCGACAGTGCGGCACTCCCTCAGTACTGACCCTCCGACAGTGTAGCACTCCCTCGGTACTGACTCTCCGACAGTGCGGAGCTCCCTCAGTACTGACCCTCCGACAGTGCGGCACTCCCTCAGTTCTGACACTCCGACAGTGCGTCGCACCCGCAGTACTGACCCTCCGACAGTGCGGCACCTTCTCGGTACTGACCCTCCGACAGTGCAGCACTCCCTCAGTACTGGCCCTCGGACAGTGCAGCACTCCCTCAGTACTGACCCTCTGACAGTGCGGCACTCCCTCGGTACTGACTCTCCGACAGTGCGGAGCTCCCTCAGTACTGACCCTCCGACAGTGCGGCACTCCCTCAGTTCTGACACTCCGACAGTGCGTCGCACCCGCAGTACTGACCCTCCGACAGTGCGGCACCTTCTCGGTACTGACCCTCCGACAGTGCAGCACTCCCTCAGTACTGACCCTCCGACAGTGCGGCGCTACCTCAGTACTGACCCTCCGACACAGTGGCGCTCCCTCAGTACTGACCCTCTGACAGTGCGGCACTCCCTGAGTACTGAGTCTCCGACAGTGCGGCACTCCCTCGGTACTGACCCTCCGACAGTGCGGAGCTCCCTCAGTACTGACCCTCCGACAGAGCGGCGCTCCCTCAGTACTGACTCTCTGACAGTGCGGCTCTCCCTCAGTACTGACTCTCCGACAGTGCAGCACTCCTTCAGAACTGACTCTCCGACAGTGCGGCGCTCCCTCAGTACTGACTCTCCGACAGTGCGGAGCTCCCTCAGTACTGACCCTCCGACAGAGCGGCGCTCCCTCAGTACTGACTCTCCGACAGTGCGGCTCTCCCTCAGTACTGACTCTCCGACAGTGCAGCACTCCTTCAGAACTGACTCTCCGACAGTGCGGCGCTCCCTCAGTACTGACTCTCCGACAGTGCGGCTCTCCCTCAGTACTGACTCTCCGACAGTGCAGCACTCCTTCAGAACTGACTCTCCGACAGTGCGGCGCTCCCTCAGTACTGACTCTCCGACAGTGCGGCGCTCCCTCAGTACTGACTCTCCGACAGTGCGGCGCTCCCTCAGTACTGACCCTCCGACAGTGCGGCAGTCCCTCAGCACTGACTCTCCGAAAGTGCGGCTTTCCCTCAGTACTGACCCTCCGACAGTGCGGCAATCCCTCGGTACTGACCCTCCGACAGTGCGACACTCCCTCAGTACTGACCCTCCGAAAGTGCGTCACTCACTCAGTACTGACCCTCAGTCAGTGCGGCGCTCTCTCACTGCTGACCTTACGACAGTGCAGCACTCCCTCAGTACTGACCCTCTGAAGGGTGCGGCGCACCCTCAGTACTGACCCTCCGACAGTGCGTCACTCCCTCTGTACTGACCCTCCGGCAGAGTGGCACTCCCTCAGTACTGACCCTCCGACAGTGCGACACTCCTTCAGTGCTGACCCTCCGACAGTGTGACACTCCCTCAGTACTGACCCTCCGACGGTGCGGCACTCCCTCAGTACTGACCCTCCGACAGTGCGACACTCCCTCAGTACTGACCCTCCGAAGGTGCGGCTCTCCCTCAGTACTGACCCTCCGACAGTGCGGCACTCCCTCAGTACTGACCCTCCGACAGTGCGGCGCTCCCTCAGAACTGACCCTCCGAAGGATGCGGTGCTCCCTCAGTACTGACCCTCCGACAGTGCGGCACACCCTCAGTACTGACCCTCCGACAGTGCGACACTCCCTCAGTAGTGACCCTCCGACAGAGCGGCGCTCCCTCAGTAGTGACCCTCCGACAGTGCGGCAGTCCCTCAGTGCTGACTCTCCGACAGTGCGGCTCTCCCTCATTACTGACCCTCCGATAGTGCGGCAGTCCCTCAGTACTGACTCTCCGACAGTGCGGCACTCCCTCGGTACTGATCCTCCGACAGTGCGGCGCACCCTCAGTACTGACCCTCCGACAGTGCGGCACTCCCTCGGTACTGACCCTCGGACAGTGCGGCACTCCCTCAGTGCTGACCCTCCGACAGTACGGCGCTCCCTCAGTACTGACCCTCTGACTAGGCGGCGCTCCCTCAGTACTGACCCTCCGACAGTGCAGCACTCCCTCAGTACTGACTCTCCGACAGTGCGGCACTCCCTCAGTACTGACCCTCCGACAGTGCGGCACTCCCTCAGTACTGACCCTCCGACAGTGCGGCGCTCCCTCAGTACTGACCCTCCGAAGGATGCGGTGCTCCCTCAGTACTGACCCTCCGACAGTGCGGCACACCCTCAGTACTGACCCTCCGACAGAGCGGCGCTCCCTCAGTAGTGACCCTCCGACAGTGCGGCACTCCCTCAGTGCTGACCCTCCGACAGTACGGCGCTCCCTCAGTACTGACCCTCTGACAGTGCGACACTCCCTCAGTACTGACTCTCCGACAGTGCGGCGCTCTCTTGGTACTGACCCTCCGACAGTGCGGCACTCCCTCGGTACTGTCCCTCCGACAGTGTAGCACTCCCTCAGTACTGACCCTCCGACAGTGCGGCAGTCCCTCAGCACTGACTCTCCGAAAGTGCGGCTTTCCCTCAGTACTGACCCTCCGACAGTGCGGCAATCCCTCGGTACTGACCCTCCGACAGTGCGACACTCCCTCAGTACTGACCCTCCGAAAGTGCGGCACTCACTCAGTACTGACCCTCAGTCAGTGCGGCGCTCTCTCACTGCTGACCTTACGACAGTGCAGCACTCCCTCAGTACTGACCCTCTGAAGGGTGCGGCGCACCCTCAGTACTGACCCTCCGACAGTGCGTCACTCCCTCTGTACTGACCCTCCGGCAGAGTGGCACTCCCTCAGTACTGACCCTCCGACAGTGCGACACTCCTTCAGTGCTGACCCTCCGACAGTGTGACACTCCCTCAGTACTGACCCTCCGACGGTGCGGCACTCCCTCAGTACTGACCCTCCGACAGTGCGACACTCCCTCAGTACTGACCCTCCGAAGGTGCGGCTCTCCCTCAGTACTGACCCTCCGACAGTGCGGCACTCCCTCAGTACTGACCCTCCGACAGTGCGGCGCTCCCTCAGAACTGACCCTCCGAAGGATGAGGTGCTCCCTCAGTACTGACCCTCCGACAGTGCGGCACACCCTCAGTACTGACCCTCCGACAGTGCGACACTCCCTCAGTAGTGACCCTCCGACAGAGCGGCGCTCCCTCAGTAGTGACCCTCCGACAGTGCGGCAGTCCCTCAGTGCTGACTCTCCGACAGTGCGGCTCTCCCTCATTACTGACCCTCCGATAGTGCGGCAGTCCCTCAGTACTGACTCTCCGACAGTGCGGCACTCCCTCGGTACTGATCCTCCGACAGTGCGGCGCACCCTCAGTACTGACCCTCCGACAGTGCGGCACTCCCTCGGTACTGACCCTCGGACAGTGCGGCACTCCCTCAGTGCTGACCCTCCGACAGTACGGCGCTCCCTCAGTACTGACCCTCTGACTAGGCGGCGCTCCCTCAGTACTGACCCTCCGACAGTGCAGCACTCCCTCAGTACTGACTCTCCGACAGTGCGGCACTCCCTCAGTACTGACCCTCCGACAGTGCGGCACTCCCTCAGTACTGACCCTCCGACAGTGCGGCGCTCCCTCAGTACTGACCCTCCGAAGGATGCGGTGCTCCCTCAGTACTGACCCTCCGACAGTGCGGCACACCCTCAGTACTGACCCTCCGACAGAGCGGCGCTCCCTCAGTAGTGACCCTCCGACAGTGCGGCACTCCCTCAGTGCTGACCCTCCGACAGTACGGCGCTCCCTCAGTACTGACCCTCTGACAGTGCGACACTCCCTCAGTACTGACTCTCCGACAGTGCGGCGCTCTCTTGGTACTGACCCTCCGACAGTGCGGCACTCCCTCGGTACTGTCCCTCCGACAGTGTAGCACTCCCTCAGTACTGACCCTCCGACAGTGCGACACTCCTTCAGTGCTGACCCTCCGACAGTGTGACACTCCCTCAGTACTGACCCTCCGACGGTGCGGCACTCCCTCAGTACTGACCCTCCGACAGTGCGACACTCCCTCAGTACTGACCCTCCGAAGGTGCGGCTCTCCCTCAGTACTGACCCTCTGACAGTGCGGCACTCCCTCAGTACTGACCCTCCGACAGTGCGGCACTCCCTCTGTACTGACTCTCCGAAAGTGCTGCACTTCCTCAGTACTGACTCTCCGGCAGAGTGGCGGTCCCTCAGTACTGAACCTCCGACAGAGTGGCGGTCCCTCAGTACTGACCCTCCGACAGTGCGGCACTCCCTCAGTACTGACTCTCCGACAGTGCGGCACTCCCTCAGTGCTGAACCTCCGACAGTGCCGCACTCCCTCAGTACTGACCCTCCGACAATGCGGCACACCCTCAGTACTGACCCTCCGAAAGTGCGGCACTCCCTCAGTACTGACCCTCCGACAGTTCGGCACTCCCTCAATACTGACTCTCTGAAGGGTGCGGCACTCCCTCAGTACTGACCCTCCGACAGTGCAGCAATCCCTCAGTGCTGATTCTCCGACAGTGCGGCACTCCATCAGTGAGACCCTCCGGCAGAGTGTCAGTCCCTCAGTACTGACCCTCCGACAGTGCGGCGCTCCCTCAGTACTGACTCTCCGACAGTGCAGCGCTCCCTCAGTACTGACCCTCTGAAGGGTGCGGCGCTCCCTCAGTACTGACCCTCCGACAGTGCAGCAATCCCTCAGTACTGACCCTCCGACAGTGCGGCACTCCATCAGTAAGACCCTCCGGCAGAGTGGCACTCCCTCAGTACTGACTCTCCGACAGCGCGGAGCCTCCTCAGTACTGACCCTCCGACAGTGCGGCAATCCCTCAGTTCTGACTCTCCGAAAGTGCGGCCCTCCCTCAGTACTGACCCTCCGAAAGTGCGGCACTCCCTCAGTCCTGACCCTCCGATAGAGCGGCGCTCCCTCAGTAGTGACTCTCCGACAGTGCGGCACTCCCTCGGTACTGACCCTCCGACAGAGCGGCGCTCCCTCAGTACTGACTCTCTGACAGTGCGGCTCTCCCTCAGTACTGACTCTCCGACAGTGCAGCACTCCTTCAGAACTGACTCTCCGACAGTGCGGCGCTCCCTCAGTACTGACTCTCCGACAGTGCGGAGCTCCCTCAGTACTGACCCTCCGACAGAGCGGCGCTCCCTCAGTACTGACTCTCCGACAGTGCGGCTCTCCCTCAGTACTGACTCTCCGACAGTGCAGCACTCCTTCAGAACTGACTCTCCGACAGTGCGGCGCTCCCTCAGTACTGACTCTCCGACAGTGCGGCGCTCCCTCAGTACTGACTCTCCGACAGTGCGGCGCTCCCTCAGTACTGACCCTCCGACAGTGCGGCAGTCCCTCAGCACTGACTCTCCGAAAGTGCGGCTTTCCCTCAGTACTGACCCTCCGACAGTGCGGCAATCCCTCGGTACTGACCCTCCGACAGTGCGACACTCCCTCAGTACTGACCCTCCGAAAGTGCGGCACTCCCTCAGTACTGACCCTCAGTCAGTGCGGCGCTCTCTCACTGCTGACCTTCCGAAAGTGCGGCAGTCCCTCAGCACTGACTCTCCGAAAGTGCGGCTTTCCCTCAGTACTGACCCTCCGACAGTGCGGCAATCCCTCGGTACTGACCCTCCGACAGTGCGACACTCCCTCAGTACTGACCCTCTGAAGGGTGCGGCGCACCCTCAGTACTGACCCTCCGACAGTGCGTCACTCCCTCTGTACTGACCCTCCGGCAGAGTGGCACTCCCTCAGTACTGACCCTCCGACAGTGCGACACTCCTTCAGTGCTGACCCTCCGACAGTGTGACACTCCCTCAGTACTGACCCTCCGACGGTGCGGCACTCCCTCAGTACTGACCCTCCGACAGTGCGACACTCCCTCAGTACTGACCCTCCGAAGGTGCGGCTCTCCCTCAGTACTGACCCTCCGACAGTGCGGCACTCCCTCAGTACTGACCCTCCGACAGTGCGGCGCTCCCTCAGTACTGACCCTCCGAAGGATGCGGTGCTCCCTCAGCACTGACTCTCCGAAAGTGCGGCTTTCCCTCAGTACTGACCCTCCGACAGTGCGGCAATCCCTCGGTACTGACCCTCCGACAGTGCGACACTCCCTCAGTACTGACCCTCCGAAAGTGCGGCACTCCCTCAGTACTGACCCTCAGTCAGTGCGGCGCTCTCTCACTGCTGACCTTCCGAAAGTGCGGCAGTCCCTCAGCACTGACTCTCCGAAAGTGCGGCTTTCCCTCAGTACTGACCCTCCGACAGTGCGGCAATCCCTCGGTACTGACCCTCCGACAGTGCGACACTCCCTCAGTACTGACCCTCTGAAGGGTGCGGCGCACCCTCAGTACTGACCCTCCGACAGTGCGTCACTCCCTCTGTACTGACCCTCCGGCAGAGTGGCACTCCCTCAGTACTGACCCTCCGACAGTGCGACACTCCTTCAGTGCTGACCCTCCGACAGTGTGACACTCCCTCAGTACTGACCCTCCGACGGTGCGGCACTCCCTCAGTACTGACCCTCCGACAGTGCGACACTCCCTCAGTACTGACCCTCCGAAGGTGCGGCTCTCCCTCAGTACTGACCCTCCGACAGTGCGGCACTCCCTCAGTACTGACCCTCCGACAGTGCGGCGCTCCCTCAGTACTGACCCTCCGAAGGATGCGGTGCTCCCTCAGTACTGACCCTCCGACAGTGCGGCACACCCTCAGTACTGACCCTCTGACAGTGCGACACTCCCTCAGTAGTGACCCTCCGACAGAGCGGCGCTCCCTCAGTAGTGACCCTCCGACAGTGCGGCAGTCCCTCAGTGCTGACTCTCCGACAGTGCGGCTCTCCCTCATTACTGACCCTCCGACAGTGCGGCAGTCCCTCAGTACTGACTCTCCGACAGTGCGGCACTCCCTCGGTACTGATCCTCCGACAGTGCGGCGCACCCTCAGTACTGACCCTCCGACAGTGCGGCACTCCCTCGGTACTGACCCTCGGACAGTGCGGCACTCCCTCAGTGCTGACCCTCCGACAGTACGGCGCTCCCTCAGTCCTGACCCTCTGACTAGGCGGCGCTCCCTCAGTACTGACCCTCCGACAGTGCAGCACTCCCTCAGTACTGACTCTCCGACAGTGCGGCACTCCCTCAGTACTGACCCTCCGACAGTGCGGCACTCCCTCAGTACTGACCCTCCGACAGTGCGGCGCTCCCTCAGTACTGACCCTCCGAAGGATGCGGTTCTCCCTCAGTACTGACCCTCCGACAGTGCGGCACACCCTCAGTACTGACCCTCCGACAGAGCGGCGCTCCCTCAGTAGTGACCCTCCGACAGTGCGGCACTCCCTCAGTGCTGACCCTCCGACAGTACGGCGCTCCCTCAGTACTGACCCTCTGACAGTGCGACACTCCCTCAGTACTGACTCTCCGACAGTGCGGCGCTCTCTTGGTACTGACCCTCCGACAGTGCGGCACTCCCTCGGTACTGTCCCTCCGACAGTGTAGCACTCCCTCAGTACTGACCCTCCGACAGTGCGACACTCCTTCAGTGCTGACCCTCCGACAGTGTGACACTCCCTCAGTACTGACCCTCCGACGGTGCGGCACTCCCTCAGTACTGACCCTCCGACAGTGCGACACTCCCTCAGTACTGACCCTCCGAAGGTGCGGCTCTCCCTCAGTACTGACCCTCCGACAGTGCGGCACTCCCTCAGTACTGACCCTCCGACAGTGCGGCGCTCCCTCAGTACTGACCCTCCGAAGGATGCGGTGCTCCCTCAGTACTGACCCTCCGACAGTGCGGCACACCCTCAGTACTGACCCTCCGACAGTGCGACACTCCCTCAGTACTGACCCTCCGACAGAGCGGCGCTCCCTCAGTAGTGACCCTCCGACAGTGCGGCAGTCCCTCAGTGCTGACTCTCCGACAGTGCGGCTCTCCCTCATTACTGACCCTCCGACAGTGCGGCAGTCCCTCAGTACTGACTCTCCGACAGTGCGGCACTCCCTCGGTACTGATCCTCCGACAGTGCGGCGCACCCTCAGTACTGACCCTCCGACAGTGCGGCACTCCCTCGGTACTGACCCTCCGACAGTGCGGCACTCCCTCAGTGCTGACCCTCCGACAGTACGGCGCTCCCTCAGTACTGACCCTCTGACTAGGCGGCGCTCCCTCAGTACTGACCCTCCGACAGTGCAGCACTCCCTCAGTACTGACTCTCCGACAGTGCGGCACTCCCTCAGTACTGACCCTCCGACAGTGCGGCACTCCCTCAGTACTGACCCTCCGACAGTGCGGCGCTCCCTCAGTACTGACCCTCCGAAGGATGCGGTGCTCCCTCAGTACTGACCCTCCGACAGTGCGGCACACCCTCAGTACTGACCCTCCGACAGAGCGGCGCTCCCTCAGTAGTGACCCTCCGACAGAGCGGCGCTCCCTCAGTGCTGACCCTCCGACAGTACGGCGCTCCCTCAGTACTGACCCTCTGACAGTGCGACACTCCCTCAGTACTGACTCTCCGACAGTGCGGCGCTCTCTTGGTACTGACCCTCCGACAGTGCGGCACTCCCTCGGTACTGTCCCTCCGACAGTGTAGCACTCCCTCAGTACTGACCCTCCGACAGTGCGGCACTCCCTCAGTACTGACCCTCCGATAATGCCACACTCCCTCAGTACTGACCCTGCGACACTGCGGCTCTCCCTCGGTACTGACTCTCCGACAGTGCGGCACTCCCTCAGTACTGACCCTCCGACACTGCGGCTCTCCCTCAGTACTGACCCTCCGACAGTGCGGCACTCCCTCTGTACTGACTCTCCGAAAGTGCTGCACTTCCTCAGTACTGACTCTCCGGCAGAGTGGCGGTCCCTCAGTACTGAACCTCCGACAGAGTGGCGGTCCCTCAGTACTGACCCTCCGACAGTGCGGCACTCCCTCAGTACTGACTCTCCGACAGTGCGGCACTCCCTCAGTGCTGAACCTCCGACAGTGCCGCACTCCCTCAGTACTGACCCTCTGACAGTGCAGCACTCCCTCAGTACTTACCCTCTGACCGCGCAGTGCTCCCTCAGTCCTGACCCTCTGAAAGTGCGGCACTCCCTCAGTACTGACCCTCCGACAATGCGGCACACCCTCAGTACTGACCCTCCGAAAGTGCGGCACTCCCTCAGTACTGACCCTCCGACAGTTCGGCACTCCCTCAGTACTGACTCTCTGAAGGGTGCGGCACTCCCTCAGTACTGACCCTCCGACAGTGCAGCAATCCCTCAGTGCTGATTCTCCGACAGTGCGGCACTCCATCAGTGAGACCCTCCGGCAGAGTGTCAGTCCCTCAGTACTGACCCTCCGACAGTGCGGCGCTCCCTCAGTACTGACTCTCCGACAGTGCAGCGCTCCCTCAGTACTGACCCTCTGAAGGGTGCGGCGCTCCCTCAGTACTGACCCTCCGACAGTGCAGCAATCCCTCAGTACTGACCCTCCGACAGTGCGGCACTCCATCAGTAAGACCCTCCGGCAGAGTGGCACTCCCTCAGTACTGACTCTCCGACAGCGCGGAGCCTCCTCAGTACTGACCCTCCGACAGTGCGGCAATCCCTCAGTTCTGACTCTCCGAAAGTGCGGCCCTCCCTCAGTACTGACCCTCCGAAAGTGCGGCACTCCCTCAGTCCTGACCCTCCGATAGAGCGGCGCTCCCTCAGTAGTGACTCTCCGACAGTGCGGCACTCCCTCGGTGCTGACCCTCCGACAGTGCGGCACTCCCTCAGTACTGACCCTCCGACAGTGCGGCAGTCCCTCAGAACTGACTCTCCGACAGTGCGGCACTCCCTCATTACTGACCCTCCGACAGTGCGGCACTCCCTCAGTACTGACCCTCCGACAGGGCAGCACTCACTCAGTACTGACCCTCCTACAGTGCGGCACTCCCTCAGTACTGACCCTCCGACAGTGCGGCACTCCCTCAGTACTGACTCTCCGACTAGGCGGCGCTCCCTCAGTACTGACCCTCCAACAGTGCAGCACTCCCTCAGTACTGACTCTCCGACAGTGTGGCACTCCCTCCGTACTGACTCTCCGACAGTGCGGCACTCACTCAGTACTGACTCTCCGACAGTGCGGCACTCCCTCGGTCCTGACCCTCCGACAGTGCGGCACTCCCTCGGTACTGTCCCTCCGACAGTGTAGCACTCCCTCAGTACTGACCCTCCGACAGTGCGGCACTCCCTCAGTACTGACCCTCCGATAATGCCACACTCCCTCAGTACTGACCCTGCGACACTGCGGCTCTCCCTCGGTACTGACTCTCCGACAGTGCGGCACTCCCTCAGTACTGACCCTCCGACACTGCGGCTCTCCCTCAGTACTGACCCTCCGACAGTACGGCACTCCCTCTGTACTGACTCTCCGAAAGTGCTGCACTTCCTCAGTACTGACTCTCCGGCAGAGTGGCGGTCCCTCAGTACTGACCCTCCGACAGTGCGGCACTCCCTCAGTACTGACTCTCCGACAGTGCGGCACTCCCTCAGTACTGACCCTCTGACCGCGCAGTGCTCCCTCAGTCCTGACCCTCTGAAAGTGCGGCACTCCCTCAGTACTGATTCTCCGACAGTGCTGCACTCCCTCAGTACTGACCCTCCGACAGTGCAGCAATCCCTCAGTGCTGATTCTCCGACAGTGCGGCACTCCATCAGTGAGACCCTCCGGCAGAGTGTCAGTCCCTCAGTACTGACCCTCCGACAGTGCAGCAATCCCTCAGTGCTGATTCTCCGACAGTGCGGCACTCCATCAGTGAGACCCTCCGGCAGAGTGTCAGTCCCTCAGTAGTGACTCTCCGACAGTGCAGCACTCCCTCAGTACTGACCCTCAGTCAGTGCGGCGCTCTCTCACTGCTGACCTTACGACGGTGCAGCACTCCCTCAGTACTGACCCTCTGAAGGGTGCGGCGCACCCTCAGTACTGACCCTCCGACAGTGCGTCACTCCCTCAGTACTGACCCTCCGGCAGAGTGGCACTCCCTCAGTACTGACCCTCCGACAGTGCGACACTCCATCAGTGCTGACCCTCCGACAGTGTGACACTCCCTCAGTACTGACCCTCCGACGGTGCGGCACTCCCTCACTACTGACCCTCCGACAGTGCGACACTCCCTCAGTACTGACCCTCCGAAGGTGCGGCTCTCCCTCAGTACTGACCCTCCGACAGTGCGGCACTCCCTCAGTACTGACCCTCCGACAGTGCGGCGCTCCCTCAGTACTGACCCTCCGAAGGATGCGGTGCTCCCTCAGTACTGACCCTCCGACAGTGCGGCACACCCTCAGTACTGACCCTCCGACAGTGCGACACTCCCTCAGTACTGACCCTCCGACAGAGCGGCGCTCCCTCAGTAGTGACCTTCCGACAGTGCGGCAGTCCCTCAGTACTGACTCTCCGACAGTGCGGCTCTCCCTCATTACTGACCCTCCGACAGTGCGGCAGTCCCTCGGTACTGATCCTCCGACAGTGCGGCACTCCCTCGGTACTGATCCTCCGACAGTGCGGCGCACCCTCAGTACTGACCCTCCGACAGTGCGGCACTCCCTCGGTACTGACCCTCCGACAGTGCGGCACTCCCTCAGTGCTGACCCTCCGACAGTACGGCGCTCCCTCAGTACTGACCCTCTGACAGTGCGACACACCCTCAGTACTGACCCTCCGACAGTGCGGCACTCCCTCAGTACTGACTCTCTGACTAGGCGGCGCTCCCTCAGTACTGACCCTCCGACAGTGCAGCACTCCCTCAGTACTGACCCTCCGACAGTGCGGCACTCCCTCAGTACTGACTCTCCGACCGTGCGGCGCTCCCTCAGTACTGACCCTCCGACAGAGCGGCGCTCCCTCAGTAGTGACCTTCCGACAGTGCGGCAGTCCCTCAGTACTGACTCTCCGACAGTGCGGCTCTCCCTCATTACTGACCCTCCGACAGTGCGGCAGTCCCTCAGTACTGACTCTCCGACAGTGCGGCAGTCCCTCGGTACTGACTCTCCGACAGTGCGGCACTCCCTCGGTACTGATCCTCCGACAGAGCGGCGCACCCTCAGTACTGACCCTCCGACAGTGCGGCACTCCCTCGGTACTGACCCTCCGACAGTGCGGCACTCCCTCAGTGCTGACCCTCCGACAGTACGGCGCTCCCTCAGTACTGACCCTCTGACAGTGCGACACACCCTCAGTACTGACCCTCCGACAGTGCGGCACTCCCTCAGTACTGACTCTCTGACTAGGCGGCGCTCCCTCAGTACTGACCCTCCGACAGTGCAGCACTCCCTCAGTACTGACCCTCCGACAGTGCGGCACTCCCTCAGTACTGACTCTCCGACCGTGCGGCGCTCCCTCAGTACTGACCCTCCGAAAGTGCATCGCTCCCTCAGTACTGACCCTCCGACAGTGCGGCTCTCCCTCAGTACTGACTCTCCGACAGTGTGGCTCTCCCTCAGTACTGACCCTCCGACAGTGCGGCGCTCCCTCAGTACTCACTGTCCGACAGTGCGGCTCTCCCTCAGTACTGACCCTCCGACAGTGCGGCGCTCCCTCAGTACTGACCCTCCGACAGTGTGGCTCTCCCTCAGTGCTGACTCTCCGACAGTGCGGCGCTCCCTCGGTACTGACTCTCCGACAGTGTGGCTCTCCCTCAGTACTGACTCTCCGACAGTGCGGCAGTCCCTCAGTACTGACTCTCCGACAGTGCGGCACTCCCTCGGTACTGATCCTCCGACAGTGCGGCGCTCCCTCAGTACTGACCCTCTGACAGTGCGACACACCCTCAGTACTGACCCTCCGACAGTGCGGCAGTCCCTCAGTACTGACTCTCTGACTAGGCGGCGCTCCCTCAGTACTGACCCTCCGACAGTGCAGCACTCCCTCAGTACTGAGTCTCCGACAGTGCGGCTCTCCCTCAGTACTGACCCTCCGACAGTGCGGCGCTCCCTCAGTACTGACCCGCCGAAGGATGCGGTGCTCCCTCAGTACTGACCCTCCGACAGTGCGGCACACCCTCGGTACTGACCCTCCAACAGTGCGACACTCCCTCAGTACTGACCCTCCGACAGAGCGGCGCTCCCTCAGTAGTGACCCTCCGACAGTGCGGCGCTCCCTCAGTACTGACCCTCTGACAGTGCAGCACTCATTTAGTACTGACTCTCCGACAGTGCGGCAGTCCCTCAGTACTGACTCTCCGACAGTGCGGCTCTCCCTCATTACTGACCCTCCGACAGTGTGGCACTCCCTCAGTACTGACCCTCCGACAGTGCGGCGCTCCCTCAGTACTGACACTCTGACAGTGCGACACTCCCTCAGTACTGACTCTCCGACAGTGCGGCGCTCTCTCGGTACTGACCCTCTGACAGTGCGGCACTCCCTCGGTACTGACCCTCCGACAGTGCGGCACTCCCTCGGTACTGTCCCTCCGACAGTGTAGCACTCCCTCAGTACTGACCCTCCGACAGTGCGGCACTCCCTCAGTACTGACCCTCCGATAATGCCACACTCCCTCAGTACTGACCCTGCGACACTGCGGCTCTCCCTCGGTACTGACTCTCCGACAGTGCGGCACTCCCTCAGTACTGACCCTCCGACACTGCGGCTCTCCCTCAGTACTGACCCTCCGACAGTGCGGCACTCCCTCTGTACTGACTCTCCGAAAGTGCTGCACTCCCTCAGTACTGACCCTCCGACAGTGCAGCACTCCCTCAGTCCTGACCCTCTGAAAGTGCGGCACTCCCTCAGTACTGATCCTCCGACAGAGTGGCGGTCCCTCAGTACTGAACCTCCGACAGAGTGGCGGTCCCTCAGTACTGACCCTCCGACAGTGCGGCACTCCCTCAGTACTGACTCTCCGACAGTGCGGCACTCCCTCAGTGCTGAACCTCCGACAGTGCCGCACTCCCTCAGTACTGACCCTCCGACAGTGCAGCACTCCCTCAGTCCTGACCCTCTGAAAGTGCGGCACTCCCTCAGTACTGATCCTCCGACAGTGCTGCACTCCCTCAGTACTGACCCTCCGACAGTTCGGCACTCCCTCAGTACTGACTCTCTGAAGGGTGCGGCACTCCCTCAGTACTGACCCTCCGACAGTGCAGCAATCCCTCAGTGCTGATTCTCCGACAGTGCGGCACTCCATCAGTGAGACCCTCCGGCAGAGTGTCAGTCCCTCAGTACTGACCCTCCGACAGTGCGGCGCTCCCTCAGTACTGACCCTCCGACAGGGCAGCACTCCCTCAGTACTGACCCTCCGACATGGGCGGCACTCCCTCAGCACTGACCCTCCGACAGAGCGGCGCTCCCTCAGTAGTGACTCTCCGACAGTGCGGCACTCCCTCAGTACTGACCCTCAGTCAGTGCGGCGCTCTCTCACTGCTGACCTTACGACAGTGCAGCACTCCCTCAGTACTGACCCTCTGAAGGGTGCGGCGCACCCTCAGTACTGACCCTCCGATAGTGCGTCACTCCCTCAGTACTGACCCTCCGGCAGAGTGGCACTCCCTCAGTACTGACCCTCCGACAGTGCGACACTCCTTCAGTGCTGACCCTCCGACAGTGTGACACTCCCTCAGTACTGACCCTCCGACGGTGCGGCACTCCCTCAGTACTGACCCTCCGACAGTGCGACACTCCCTCAGTACTGACCCTCCGAAGGTGCGGCTCTCCCTCAGTACTGACCCTCCGACAGTGCGGCACTCCCTCAGTACTGACCCTCCGACAGTGCGGCGCTCCCTCAGTACTGACCCTCCGAAGGATGCGGTGCTCCCTCAGTACTGACCCTCCGACACTGCGGCACACCCTCAGTACTGACCCTCCGACAGTGCGACACTCCCTCAGTACTGACCCTCCGACAGAGCGGCGCTCCCTCAGTAGTGACCTTCCGACAGTGCGGCAGTCCCTCAGTACTGACTCTCCGACAGTGCGGCTCTCCCTCATTACTGACCCTCCGACAGTGCGGCAGTCCCTCAGTACTGACTCTCCGACAGTGCGGCACTCCCTCGGTACTGATCCTCCGACAGTGCGGCGCACCCTCAGTACTGACCCTCCGACAGTGCGGCACTCCCTCGGTACTGACCCTCCGACAGTGCGGCACTCCCTCAGTGCTGACCCTCCGACAGTACGGCGCTCCCTCAGTACTGACTCTCCGACAGTGCGGCTCTCCCTCAGTACTGACCCTCCGACAGTGCAGCACTCCCTCAGTACTGACTCTCCGACAGTGCGGCTCTCCCTCAGTACTGACCCTCCGACAGTGCGGCACTCCCTCAGTACTGACCCTCCGACAGTGCGGCGCTCCCTCAGTACTGACCCTCCGAAGGATGCGGTGCTCCCTCAGTACTGACCCTCCGACAGTGCGGCACACCCTCAGTACTGACCCTCCTACAGTGCGACACTCCCTCAGTACTGACCCTCCGACAGTGCGGCAGTCCCTCAGTACTGACTCTCCGACAGTGCGGCTCTCCCTCATTACTGACCCTCCGACAGTGCGGCACTCCCTCGGTACTGACCCTCCGACAGTGCGGCACTCCCTCAGTGCTGACCCTCCGACAGTACGGCGCTCCCTGAGTACTGACCCTCCGACAGTGCGGCACTCCCTCAGTGCTGACCCTCCGACAGTACGGCGCTCCCTCAGTACTGACTCTCCGACAGTGCGGCGCTCTCTCGGTACTGACCCTCTGACAGTGCGGCAATCCCTCAGTTCTGACTCTCCGAAAGTGCGGCCCTCCCTCAGTACTGACCCTCCGACAGCGCGGAGCCTCCTCAGTACTGACCCTCCGACAGTGCGGCAATCCCTCAGTTCTGACTCTCCGAAAGTGCGGCCCTCCCTCAGTACTGACCCTCCGAAAGTGCGGCACTCCCTCAGTCCTGACCCTCCGACAGAGCGGCGCTCCCTCAGTACTGACCCTCCGACAGGGCGGCACTCCCTCAGTACTGACCCTCCGATAGAGCTGCGCTCCCTCAGTAGTGACTCTCCGACAGTGCGGCACTCCCTCGGTGCTGACCCTCAGACAGTGCGGCACTCCCTCAGTATTGACTCTCCGACAGTGCGGCTCTCCCTCATTACTGACCCTCCGACAGTGCGGCAGTCCCTCAGAACTGACTCTCCGACAGTGCGGCACTCCCTCATTGCTGACCCTCCGACAGTGCGGCACTCCCTCAGTACTGACTCTCCGACAGTGCGGCACTCCCTCAGTAGTGACCCTCCGAAGGATGCGGCGCTCCCTCAGTACTGACCCTCCGACAGTGCGGCACTCCCTCGGTACTGACCCTCCGACAGTGCGGCACTCCCTCGGTACTGTCCCTCCGACAGTGTAGCACTCCCTCAGTAGTGACCCTCCGACAGTGCGGCACTCTCTCGGTACTGACCCTCCGACAGTGCGGCACTCTCTCGGTACTGACCCTCCGACAGTGCGGCACTCTCTCAGTACTGACCCTCCGACAGTGCGGCGCTCTCTCAGTACTGACCCTCCGACAGTGCAGCACTCCTTCAGTACTGACCCTCTGAAGGTTGCGGCGCTCCCTCAGTACTGACCCTCCGACAGTGCGGCACTCCCTCAGTACTGACCCTCCGACAGTGCAGCAATCCCTCAGTACTGCCCCTCCGACAGTGCGGCACTCCATCAGTATGACCCTCCGGCAGAGTGGCACTCCCTCAGTACTGACCCTCCGACAGTGCGGCACTGCCTCAGTACTGACCCTCCGACAGTGCGGCAGTCCCTCGGTATGGACCCTCCGACAGCGCGGAGCCTCCTCAGTAATGACCCCCCGACAGTGCGGTGCTCCCTCAGTACTGACCTTCGACAGTGCGGCACTCCCTCAGTACTGACCCTCCGACAGAGTGGCGGTCCCTCAGTACTGACCCTCCGACAGTGCGGCACTCCCTCAGTACTGACCCTGCGACAGCGCGGCACTCCCTCAGTACTGACTCTCCGACAGTGCGGCTATCCCTCAGTACTGACCCTCCGACAGTGCGGCACTCCCTCAGTACTGACTCTCCGGCAGAGTGGCGGTCCCTCAGTACTGACCCTCCGACAGAGTGGCGGTCCCTCAGTACTGACCCTCCGACAGTGCGGCACTCCCTCAGTACTGACTCTCCGACAGTGCGGCACTCCCTCAGTACTGACCCTCCAACAGTGCGGCACTCCCTCAGTACTGACCCTCCGACAGTGCGGCACACCCTCAGTGCTGAACCTCCGACAGTGCAGCACTCCCTCAGTACTGACCCTCTGACAGTGCAGCACTCCCTCAGTACTTACCCTCTGACCGCGCAGTGCTCCCTCAGTCCTGACCCTCTGAAAGTGCGGCACTCCCTCAGTTCTGACCGTCCGACAGTTCGGCACTCCCTCAGTACTGACCCTCCGACAGTGCGGCACTCTCTCAGTACTGACCCTCCGACAGTGCGGTGCTCTCTCAGTACTGACCCTCCGACAGTGCAGCACTCCTTCAGTACTGACCCTCCGACAGTGCGGCACTCCCTCAGTACTGACCCTCTGAAGGTTGCGGCGCTCCCTCAGTACTGACCCTCCGACAGTGCGGCACTCCCTCAGTACTGACCCTCCGACAGTGCAGCAATCCCTCAGTACTGCCCCTCCGACAGTGCGGCACTCCATCAGTATGACCCTCCGGCAGAGTGGCACTCCTTCAGTACTGACCCTCCGACAGTGCGGCGCTCCTTCAGTACTGACCCTCCGACAGTGCGGCACTCCCTCAGTACTGACCCTCCGACAGTGCGGCAGTCCCTCGGTATGGACCCTCCGACAGCGCGGAGCCTCCTCAGTAATGACCCCCCGACAGTGCGGTGCTCCCTCAGTACTGACCCTCCGACAGTGCGGCTCTCCCTCAGTACTGACCCTCCGACAGTGCGGCACTCCCTCAGTACTGACTCTCCGGCAGAGTGGCGGTCCCTCAGTACTGACCCTCCGACAGAGTGGCGGTCCCTCAGTACTGACCCTCCGACAGTGCGGCACTCCCTCAGTACTGAATCTCCGACAGTGCGGCTCTCCCTCAGTACTGACCCTCCAACAGTGCGGCACTCCCTCAGTACTGACCCTCCGACAGTGCGGCACACCCTCAGTGCTGAACCTCCGACAGTGCAGCACTCCCTCAGTACTGACCCTCTGACAGTGCAGCACTCCCTCAGTACTTACCCTCTGACCGCGCAGTGCTCCCTCAGTACTAACCCTCTGAAAGTGCGGCACTCCCTCAGTTCTGACCGTCCGACAGTGCGGCCCTCCCAAAGTACTGACCCTCCGACAGTGCGGCGCTCCCTCAGTACTGACCCTCCGACAGAGCGGCGCTCCCTCAGTACTGACCCTCTGACAGTGCGGCTCTCCCTCAGTACTGACCCTCTGACAGTGCGGCACTCCTTCAGTACTGAGCCTCCGACAGTGCGGCACTCCCTCAGAACTAACGCTCCGACAGTGCGGCGCTCCCTCAGAACTGACCCTCTGACAGTGCAGCACTCCTTCAGTACTGACTCTCCGACAGTGCGGCTCTCCCTCAGTACTGACCCTCCCACAGTGCGGCGCTCCCTCAGTACTGACCCTCCGAAGGATGCGGCGTTCCCTCAGTACTGACCCTCCGACAGTGCGGCTCTCCCTCAGTACTGACCCTCCGACAGTGCGGCACTCCCTCGGTACTGACCCTCCGACAGTGCGGCGCTCCCTCGGTGCTGACCCTCTGACAGTGCAGCACTCCTTCAGTACTGACTCTCCGACAGTTTGGCACTCCCTCGGTACTGACCCTCCGACAGTGCGGCACTCCCTCAGTACTGACTCTCCGACAGTTTGGCACTCCCTCGGTACTGACTCCGACAGTTTGGCACTCCCTCAGTACTGACTCTCCGACAGTTTGGCACTCCCTCGGTACTGACCCTCCGACAGTGCGGCTCTCCCTCGGGACTGACCCTCCGACAGTGCGGCGCTCCCTCGGTGCTGACCCTCTGCGAGTGCGGCAGTCCCTCAGTACTGACTCTCCGACAGTGCGGCACTCCCTCAGTACTAACCCTCCGAAAGTGCGGCACTCCCTCAGTACTGACCCTCCGACAGTGCGGCCCTCCCAAAGTACTGACCCTCCGACAGTGCGGCACTCCCTCAGTACTGACCCTCCGACAGTGCGGCGCTCCCTCAGTACTGACCCTCCGACAGAGCGGCGCTCCCTCAGTACTGACTCTCCGACAGTGCGGCTCTCCCTCAGTACTGACCCTCTGACAGTGCGGCACTCCTTCAGTACTGAGCCTCCGACAGTTTGGCACTCCCTCGGTACTGACTCTCCGACAGTGCGGCGCTCCCTCAGTACTGACCCTCCGAAGGATGCGGCGTTCCCTCAGTACTGACCCTCCGACAGTGCGGCTCTCCCTCAGTACTGACCCTCCGACAGTGCGGCACTCCCTCGGTACTGACCCTCCAACAGTGCGGCGCTCCCTCGGTGCTGACCCTCTGAGAGTGCAGCACTCCTTCAGTACTGACTCTCCGACAGTTTGGCACTCCCTCAGTACTGACTCTCCGACAGTTTGGCACTCCCTCGGTACTGACCCTCCGACAGTGCGGCTCTCCCTCGGGACCGACCCTCCGACAGTGCGGCGCTCCCTCGGTGCTGACCCTCTGAGAGTGCAGCACTCTTTCAGTACTGACTCTTCGACAGTGCGGCACTCCCTCAGTACTGACTGTCCGACAGTTTGGCACTCCCTCGGTACTGACCCTCCGACATTGCGGCGCTCCCTCAGTACTGACTCTCCGACATTGCGGCACTCCCTCAGTACTGACCCTCCGGCAGTGCGGCACTCCCTCAGTACTGACACTCCGATAGTGCGGCACTCCCTCAGTACTGACGCTCCGAAAGTGCGGCACTCCCTCGGTAGTGACCCTCCGACAGTGCGGCACTTCCTCAGTACTGACCCTCCGACAGTGCGGCGCTCCCTCAGTACTGACTCTCCGACAGTGCTGCACTCCCTCGGTGCTGACCCTCCGACAGTGCGGCGCTCCCTCAGTACTGACCCTCCGACAGTGCGGCACTCCCTCAGTACTGACTCTCCGACAGTGCAGCACTCCCTCAGTACTGACCCTCCGACAGTGCGGCACTCCCTCGGTGCTGACCCTCCGACAGTGCGGCGCTCCCTCAGTACTGACCCTCTGACAGTGCAGCACTCCCTCAGTGCTGACCCTCTGACAGTGCGGCGCTCCCTCAATACTGACCCTCTGACAGTGCAGCACTCCCTCAGTACTGACTCTCCGACAGTGCGGCGCTCCCTCATTAGTGACCCTCCGACAGTGCGGCACTCCCTCTGTACTGACCCTCCGACAGTGCGGCGCTCCCTCAGTAATGACCCTCTGAAGGATGCGGCGCTCCCTTAGTGCTGACCCTCCGACAGTGCGGCACTCCCTCGGTACTGACCCTCCGACAGAGCGGCACTGCCTCAGATCTGAATCTCCGATAGAGCTGCGCTCCCTCAGTACTGACTCTCCGACAGTGCGGCACTCCCTCAGTACTGACCCTCCGACAGTGCGGCAGTCCCTCGGTATGGACCCTCCGACAGTGCGGCTCTCCCTCAGTACTGACCCTCCGACAGTGCGGCACTCCCTCGGTACTAACCCTCCGACAGTGCGGCGCTCCCTCAGTACTGACCCTCTGACAGTGCAGCACTCCCTCAGTGCTGACTCTCCGACAGTTTGGCACTCCCTCTGTACTGACCTTCCGACAGTGCGGCGCTCCCTAAGTATTGTCCCTCCGACAGTGCGGCGCTCCCTCATTACTGACCCTCCGACAGTGCGGCACTCCCTCAGTACTGACCTGCCGGCAGAGTGGCGGTCCCTCAGTACAGACTCTCCGACAGTGCGGCACTCCCTCGGTACTGAGCCTCCGACAGTGCGGCACTCCCTCAGTGCTGACCCTCTGACAGTGCGGCGCTCCCTCAGTACTGACCCTCCGACAGTGCGGCACTCCCTCAGTACTTACCCTCCGACAGTGCGGCACTCCCTCAGTAGTGACTCTCCGACAGTTTGGCACTCCCTCAGTACTGACGCTCCGACAGCGCGGCACTCCCTCAGTACAGACTCTCCGACACTGCGGCACTCCCTCAGTACTGACCCTCTTACAGTGCGGCACTCCCTCAGTCCTGACCCTCCGACAGTGCGGCACGCCCTCAGTCCTGACCCTCCGACAGTGCGGCACTCCCTCAGTACTGACTCTCCGACAGTTTGGCACTCCCTCGGTACTGACCCTCCGACAGTGCGGCGCACACTCAGTACTGACCCTCCGAAGGATGCGGCGCTCCCTCAGTACTGACCCTCCGACAGTTGCGGCACTCCCTCAGTACTGACCCTCCGACAGTGCGGCACTCCTTCGGTACTGACCCTCCGACAGTGCGGCGCTCCCTCAGTACTGCCCCTCTGACAGTGCGGCGCTCCCTCAGTACTGCCCCTCTGACAGTGCGGCGCTCCCTCAGTACTGACTCTCCGACAGTGTGGCACTCCCTCAGTACTGACCCTCCGATAGAGCGGCACTCCCTCAGTACTGACCCTCCGACAGTGTGGCACTCCCTCGGTACTGACCCTCCGACAGTGCAACACTCCGTCAGTGCTGACCCTCCGACAGTGCGGCACTCTCTCAATGCTGACCCTCCGACAGTGCGGCACTCCCTCAGTACTGACCCTCCGACAGTGCGGCGCTCCCTCAGTACTGACTCTCCGACAGTGTGGCACTCCCTCAGTACTGACCCTCCGATAGTGCGGCGCTCCCTCAGTACTGACTCTCTGACAGTGCGGCGCTCCCTCGGTGCTGACCTTCCGACAGTGCAGCACTCCTTCAGTACTGACTCTCCAACAGTGCGGCACTCCCTCAGTACTGACTCTCCGACTGTGTGCCACTCCCTCAGTACTGACCCTCGGACAGTGCGGCACTCCCTCAGTACTGATCCTCCGACAGTGCGGCACTCCCTCAGTACTGACCCTCTGACAGTGCAGCACTCCTTCAGTGCTGACCCTCTGACACTGCGGCACTCCCTCAATGCTGACCCTCTGACACTGCGGCACTCCCTCAGTGCTGACCCTCCGACAGTGTGGCACTCCCTCAGTACTGACCCGCCGGCAGAGTGGCGGTCCCTCAGTCCTGACCCTCCGACGGTGCTGCACTCCCTCAGTACTGACCCTCCATCAGTGCAGCACTCCCTCAGTACTGACCCTCCGACAGTGTGGCACTCCCTCGGTACTGACCCTCCGACAGTGCAGCACTCCCTCAGTACTGAATCTCCGACAGTGCGGCACTCCCTCGGTACTGGCCCTCCGACAGTGCGGCGCACCCTCAGTACTGACCCTCCGAAGGTTGCGGCGCTCCCTCAGTACTGACCCTCCGACAGTGCGGCACTCCCTCAGTACTGACCCTCCATCAGTGCAGCACTCCCTCAGTACTGACCCTCCGACAGTGTGGCACTCCCTCGGTACTGACCCTCCGACAGTGCAGCACTCCCTCAGTACTGAATCTCCGACAGTGCGGCACTCCCTCGGTACTGGCCCTCCGACAGTGCGGCGCACCCTCAGTACTGACCCTCCGAAGGTTGCGGCGCTCCCTCAGTACTGACCCTCCGACAGTGTGGCACTCCCTCAGTACTGACCCTCTGACAGTGCAGCACTCCTTCAGTACTGACTCTCCGACAGTGTTGCACTCCCTCGGTACTGAACCTCCGACAGTGCGGCGCACCCTCAGTACTGACCCTCCGAAGGTTGCGGCGCTCCCTCGGTACTGACCCTCCGACAGTTGCGGCACTCCCTCGGTACTGACCCTCCGACAGTGCGGCGCTCCCTCAGTACTGACTCTCCGACAGTGTGGCACTCCCTCAGTACTGAACCTCCGGCAGAGTGGCACTCCCTCAGTACTGACCCTCCGACGATGCTGCACTCCCTCAGTACTGACCCTCCATCAGTGCAGCACTCCCTCAGTACTGACCCTCCGACAGTGCGGCACTCCCTCAGTACTGACCCTCTGACAGTGTGGTACTCCCTCGGTGCTGACCCTCTGACAGTGTGGCACTCCCTCAGTACTGACCCTCCGACAGTGTGGCACTCCCTCAGTACTGACCCGCCGGCAGAGTGGCGGTCCCTCAGTACTGACCCTCCGACAATGCGGCTCTCCCTCAGTACTGACCCTCCGACAGTGCAGCACTCCCTCGGTACTGACCCTCCGACAGTGCGGCACTCCCTCAGTACTGACCCTCCGACAGTGTGGCGGTCCCTCAGTACTGACCCTCCGACAGTGTGGCGGTCCCTCAGTACTGACCCTCCGACAGCGCGGCACTCCCTCAGTACAGACTCTCCGACAGTGCGGCACTCCCTTAGTACTGACCCTCTGACAGTGCAGCACTCCCTCGGTACTGACCCTCTGACAGTGCAGCACTCCCTCGGTACTGACCCTCCGACAGTGTGGTACTCCCTCGGTACTGACCCTCCGACAGTGCGGAGCTCCCTCGGTACTGACCCTCCGACAGCGCGGCACTCCCTCAGTCCAGACTCTCCGACAGTGGCTCTCCCTCGGTACTGACCCTCCGACAGTGCAGCACTCCCTCGGTACTGACCCTCCGACAGTGCGGCACTCCCTCAGTACTGACCGTCCGAAGGATGCGGCACTCCCTCAGTACTGACCCTCTGACACTGCGGCACTCCCTCAGTACTGACCCTCTGACAGTGCGGCGCTCCCTCAGTACTGACCGACAGTGCGGCACTCCCTCATTACTGACTCTCCGACAGTTTGGCACTCCCTCAGTACTGAATCTCCGACAGTGCGGCACTCCCTCGGTACTGGCCCTCCGACAGTGCGGCGCACCCTCAGTACTGACCCTCCGAAGGATGCTGCGCTCCCTCAGTACTGACCCTCCGACAGTGCGGCACTCCCTCAGTACTGACCCTCCGACAGGGCGGCACTCCCTCAGTACTGACCCTCCGACAGTGCGGCGCACCCTCAGTACTGACCCTCCGAAGGATGCTGCGCTCCCTCAGTACTGACCCTCCGACATTGTAGCACTCCTTCAGTACTGACCATCCGACAGTGTAGCACTCCCTCAGTACTGACCCTCCGACAGTGCGGCGCTCCCTCAGTACTGACCCTCCGACAGTTGCGGCACTCCCTCAGTACTGACCCTCCGACAGTGCGGCACTCCTTCGGTACTGACCCTCCGACAGTGCGGCGCTCCCTCAGTACTGACCCTCTGACAGTGCAGCACTCCTTTAGTACTGACTCTCCGACAGTGCGGCACTCCCTCCGTTCTGACTCTCCGACAGTGCAGTGCTCCCTCAGTACTGACCCTCCGACAGTGTAGCACTCCCTCAGTACTGACCGTCCGACTGTGTAGCACTCCCTCAGTACTGACCCTCAGAAATAGCGGCACTCCCTCACTACTGACCCTCTGACACTGCGGCACTCCCTCAGTACTGACCCTCTGACAGTGTGGCACTCCCTCGGTACTGACCCTCCGACATTGCGACACTCCCTCAGTCCTGACCCTCCGACAGTGCAACACTCCCTCAGTACTGTCCCTCCGACAGTGCGGCGCTCCCTCAGTCCTGACCCTCCGACAGTGCAACACTCCGTCAGTGCTGACCCTCCGACAGTGCGGCACTCTCTCAGTACTGACCCTCCGACAGTGCGGCGCTCCCTCAGTCCTGACCGACAGTGCAACACTCCGTCAGTGCTGACCCTCCGACAGTGCGGCACTCTCTCAATGCTGACCCTCCGACAGTGCGGCACTCCCTCAGTACTGACCCTCCGACAGTGCGGCACTGCCTCAGTACTGACCCTCCGACAGTGCGGCACTGCCTCAGTACTGACCCTCCGACAGTGCGACACTCCCTCAGTACTGACCCTCCGACAGTGCGGCACTCCCTCAGTACTGACCCTCCCACAGTGCGACACTCCCTCAGTACTGACCCTCCGACAGTGTGGCACTCCCTCAGTACTGACTCTCCGACAGTGCGGCACTCCTTCAGTACTGACTCTCCGACAGTGTGGCACTCCCTCAGTACTGACCCGCCGGCAGAGTGGCGGTCCCTCAGTACTGACCCTCCGACAGTGCGGCACTCCCTCGGTACTGACCCTCCGACAGTGCGGTGCTCCCTCAGTACTGACCCTCCGACAGTGTAGCACTCCCTCAGTACTGACCGTCCGACAGTGCGACACTCCCTCAGTACTGACCCTCCGACAGTGCGGCACTCCCTCGGTACTGACCCTCCGACAGTGCGGTGCTCCCTCAGTACTGACCCTCCGACAGTGTAGCACCCCCTCAGTACTGACCGTGCGACACTCCCTCAGTGCTGACCCTCTGACAGTGCAGCACTCCCTCAGTACTGACCCTCCGAACGTGCGGCGCTCCCTCAGTACTGACCCTCCGATAGTGCCGCGCTCCCTCAGTACTGACTCTCTGACAGTGCGGCACTCCCTCAGTAGTGACTCTCCGACAGTTTGGCACTCCCTCAGTACTGACGCTCCGACAGCGCGGCACTCCCTCAGTACAGACTCTCCGACACTGCGGCACTCCCTCAGTACTGACCCTCTTACAGTGCGGCACTCCCTCAGTCCTGACCCTCCGACAGTGCGGCACGCCCTCAGTCCTGACCCTCCGACAGTGCGGCACTCCCTCAGTACTGACTCTCCGACAGTTTGGCACTCCCTCGGTACTGACCCTCCGACAGTGCGGCGCACACTCAGTACTGACCCTCCGAAGGATGCGGCGCTCCCTCAGTACTGACCCTCCGACAGTTGCGGCACTCCCTCAGTACTGACCCTCCGACAGTGCGGCACTCCTTCGGTACTGACCCTCCGACAGTGCGGCGCTCCCTCAGTACTGCCCCTCTGACAGTGCGGCGCTCCCTCAGTACTGACTCTCCGACAGTGTGGCACTCCCTCAGTACTGACCCTCCGATAGAGCGGCACTCCCTCAGTACTGACCCTCCGACAGTGTGGCACTCCCTCGGTACTGACCCTCCGACAGTGCAACACTCCGTCAGTGCTGACCCTCCGACAGTGCGGCACTCTCTCAATGCTGACCCTCCGACAGTGCGGCACTCCCTCAGTACTGACCCTCCGACAGTGCGGCGCTCCCTCAGTACTGACTCTCCGACAGTGTGGCACTCCCTCAGTACTGACCCTCCGATAGTGCGGCGCTCCCTCAGTACTGACTCTCTGACAGTGCGGCGCTCCCTCGGTGCTGACCTTCCGACAGTGCAGCACTCCTTCAGTACTGACTCTCCAACAGTGCGGCACTCCCTCAGTACTGACTCTCCGACTGTGTGCCACTCCCTCAGTACTGACCCTCGGACAGTGCGGCACTCCCTCAGTACTGATCCTCCGACAGTGCGGCACTCCCTCAGTACTGACCCTCTGACAGTGCAGCACTCCTTCAGTGCTGACCCTCTGACACTGCGGCACTCCCTCAGTGCTGACCCTCCGACAGTGTGGCACTCCCTCAGTACTGACCCGCCGGCAGAGTGGCGGTCCCTCAGTCCTGACCCTCCGACGGTGCTGCACTCCCTCAGTACTGACCCTCCATCAGTGCAGCACTCCCTCAGTACTGACCCTCCGAAGGTTGCGGCGCTCCCTCAGTACTGACCCTCCGAAGGTTGCGGCGCTCCCTCAGTACTGACCCTCCGACAGTGCGGCACTCCCTCAGTACTGACCCTCCATCAGTGCAGCACTCCCTCAGTACTGACCCTCCGACAGTGTGGCACTCCCTCGGTACTGACCCTCCGAAGGTTGCGGCGCTCCCTCAGTACTGACCCTCCGACAGTGCGGCACTCCCTCAGTACTGACCCTCCATCAGTGCAGCACTCCCTCAGTACTGACCCTCCGACAGTGTGGCACTCCCTCGGTACTGACCCTCCGACAGTGCAGCACTCCCTCAGTACTGAATCTCCGACAGTGCGGCACTCCCTCGGTACTGGCCCTCCGACAGTGCGGCGCACCCTCAGTACTGACCCTCCGAAGGTTGCGGCGCTCCCTCAGTACTGACCCTCCGACAGTGTGGCACTCCCTCAGTACTGACCCTCTGACAGTGCAGCACTCCTTCAGTACTGACTCTCCGACAGTGTTGCACTCCCTCGGTACTGAACCTCCGACAGTGCGGCGCACCCTCAGTACTGACCCTCCGAAGGTTGCGGCGCTCCCTCGGTACTGACCCTCCGACAGTTGCGGCACTCCCTCGGTACTGACCCTCCGACAGTGCGGCGCTCCCTCAGTACTGACTCTCCGACAGTGTGGCACTCCCTCAGTACTGAACCTCCGGCAGAGTGGCACTCCCTCAGTACTGACCCTCCGACGATGCTGCACTCCCTCAGTACTGACCCTCCATCAGTGCAGCACTCCCTCAGTACTGACCCTCCGACAGTGCGGCACTCCCTCAGTACTGACCCTCTGACAGTGTGGTACTCCCTCGGTGCTGACCCTCTGACAGTGTGGCACTCCCTCAGTACTGACCCTCCGACAGTGTGGCACTCCCTCAGTACTGACCCGCCGGCAGAGTGGCGGTCCCTCAGTACTGACCCTCCGACAATGCGGCTCTCCCTCAGTACTGACCCTCCGACAGTGCAGCACTCCCTCGGTACTGACCCTCCGACAGTGCGGCACTCCCTCAGTACTGACCCTCCGACAGTGTGGCGGTCCCTCAGTACTGACCCTCCGACAGTGTGGCGGTCCCTCAGTACTGACCCTCCGACAGCGCGGCACTCCCTCAGTACAGACTCTCCGACAGTGCGGCACTCCCTTAGTACTGACCCTCTGACAGTGCAGCACTCCCTCGGTACTGACCCTCTGACAGTGCAGCACTCCCTCGGTACTGACCCTCCGACAGTGTGGTACTCCCTCGGTACTGACCCTCCGACAGTGCGGAGCTCCCTCGGTACTGACCCTCCGACAGCGCGGCACTCCCTCAGTCCAGACTCTCCGACAGTGGCTCTCCCTCGGTACTGACCCTCCGACAGTGCAGCACTCCCTCGGTACTGACCCTCCGACAGTGCGGCACTCCCTCAGTACTGACCGTCCGAAGGATGCGGCACTCCCTCAGTACTGACCCTCTGACACTGCGGCACTCCCTCAGTACTGACCCTCTGACAGTGCGGCGCTCCCTCAGTACTGACCGACAGTGCGGCACTCCCTCATTACTGACTCTCCGACAGTTTGGCACTCCCTCAGTACTGAATCTCCGACAGTGCGGCACTCCCTCGGTACTGGCCCTCCGACAGTGCGGCGCACCCTCAGTACTGACCCTCCGAAGGATGCTGCGCTCCCTCAGTACTGACCCTCCGACAGTGCGGCACTCCCTCAGTACTGACCCTCCGACAGGGCGGCACTCCCTCAGTACTGACCCTCCGACAGTGCGGCGCACCCTCAGTACTGACCCTCCGAAGGATGCTGCGCTCCCTCAGTACTGACCCTCCGACATTGTAGCACTCCTTCAGTACTGACCATCCGACAGTGTAGCACTCCCTCAGTACTGACCCTCCGACAGTGCGGCGCTCCCTCAGTACTGACCCTCCGACAGTTGCGGCACTCCCTCAGTACTGACCCTCCGACAGTGCGGCACTCCTTCGGTACTGACCCTCCGACAGTGCGGCGCTCCCTCAGTACTGACCCTCTGACAGTGCAGCACTCCTTTAGTACTGACTCTCCGACAGTGCGGCACTCCCTCCGTTCTGACTCTCCGACAGTGCAGTGCTCCCTCAGTACTGACCCTCCGACAGTGTAGCACTCCCTCAGTACTGACCGTCCGACTGTGTAGCACTCCCTCAGTACTGACCCTCAGAAATAGCGGCACTCCCTCACTACTGACCCTCTGACACTGCGGCACTCCCTCAGTACTGACCCTCTGACAGTGTGGCACTCCCTCGGTACTGACCCTCCGACATTGCGACACTCCCTCAGTCCTGACCCTCCGACAGTGCAACACTCCCTCAGTACTGTCCCTCCGACAGTGCGGCGCTCCCTCAGTCCTGACCCTCCGACAGTGCAACACTCCGTCAGTGCTGACCCTCCGACAGTGCGGCACTCTCTCAGTACTGACCCTCCGACAGTGCGGCGCTCCCTCAGTCCTGACCGACAGTGCAACACTCCGTCAGTGCTGACCCTCCGACAGTGCGGCACTCTCTCAATGCTGACCCTCCGACAGTGCGGCACTCCCTCAGTACTGACCCTCCGACAGTGCGGCACTGCCTCAGTACTGACCCTCCGACAGTGCGGCACTGCCTCAGTACTGACCCTCCGACAGTGCGACACTCCCTCAGTACTGACCCTCCGACAGTGCGGCACTCCCTCAGTACTGACCCTCCCACAGTGCGACACTCCCTCAGTACTGACCCTCCGACAGTGTGGCACTCCCTCAGTACTGACTCTCCGACAGTGCGGCACTCCTTCAGTACTGACTCTCCGACAGTGTGGCACTCCCTCAGTACTGACCCGCCGGCAGAGTGGCGGTCCCTCAGTACTGACCCTCCGACAGTGCGGCACTCCCTCGGTACTGACCCTCCGACAGTGCGGTGCTCCCTCAGTACTGACCCTCCGACAGTGTAGCACTCCCTCAGTACTGACCGTCCGACAGTGCGACACTCCCTCAGTACTGACCCTCCGACAGTGCGGCACTCCCTCGGTACTGACCCTCCGACAGTGCGGTGCTCCCTCAGTACTGACCCTCCGACAGTGTAGCACCCCCTCAGTACTGACCGTGCGACACTCCCTCAGTGCTGACCCTCTGACAGTGCAGCACTCCCTCAGTACTGACCCTCCGAACGTGCGGCGCTCCCTCAGTACTGACCCTCCGATAGTGCCGCGCTCCCTCAGTACTGACTCTCTGACAGTGCGGCACTCCCTCGGTACTGACCCTCCGACAGTGCGGCAGTCCCTCAGTACTGACCCTCTGACAGTGCAGCACTCCTTTAGTACTAACTCTCCGACAGTGCGGCACTCCCTCCGTTCTGACTCTCCGACAGTGTGCCACTCCCTCAGTACTGACCCTCCGACAGTGCGGCACTCCCTCGGTACTGACCCTCCGACAGTGCGGCGCACCCTCAGTACTGACCCTCTGAAGGATGCGGCGCTCCCTCAGTACTGACCCTCCGACAGTGCGGCACTCCCTCAGTACTGACCCTCCGACAGAGCGGCGCTCCCTCAGTACTGACCCTCTGACAATGCAGCACTCCTTCAGTCCTGACTCTCCGACAGTGTGGCACTCCCTCAGTCCTGGCCCGCCGGCAGAGTGGCGGTCCCTCAGTACTGACCCTCCGACAGCGCGGCACTCCCTCAGTGCTGACCCTCTGACAGTGTAGCACTGGCTCAGTACTGACCGTCCGACAGTGTAGCACTCCCTCAGTGCTGACCCTCTGACACTGCGGCACTCCCTCAGTACTGACCCTCCGACAGTGTGGCACTCCCTCAGTACTGACCCTCCGACAGTGCGGCTCTCCCTCAGTACTGACCCGCCGGCAGAGTGGCGGTCCCTCAGTACTGACCCTCCGACGGTGCTGCACTCCCTCAGTACTGACCCTCCGACAGTGCGGCACTCCCTCAGTACTGACCCTCCTACAGTCCGGTACTCCCTCGGTGCTGACCTACCGACAGTGCGGCACTCCCTCAGTACTGACCCTCCGACAGTGCGGCACTCCTTCGGTACTGACCCTCCGACATTGCGGCGCCCCTCGGTACTGACCCTCCGACATTGCGGCGCTCCCTCGGTACTGACCCTCCGACAGTGCGGCACTCCCTCGGTACTGACCCTCCGACAGTGCGGCCCTCCCTCAGTACTGACTCTCCGGCAGAGTGGCACTCTCTCAGTACTGACCCTCCGACAGTGTGACGCTCCTTCGGTACTGACCCTCCGACAGTGCGGCGCACCCTCGGTACTGACCCTCCGACATTGCGGCGCTCCCTCGGTACTGACCCTCCGACAGTGCGGCACTCCCTCGGTACTGACCCTCCGACAGTGCAACACTCCGTCAGTGCTGACCCTCCGACAGTGCGGCACTCTCTCAATGCTGACCCTCCGACAGTGCGGCACTCCCTCAGTACTGACCCTCCGACAGTGCGGCGCTCCCTCAGTACTGACTCTCCGACAGTGTGGCACTCCCTCAGTACTGACCCTCCGATAGTGCGGCGCTCCCTCAGTACTGACTCTCTGACAGTGCGGCGCTCCCTCGGTGCTGACCTTCCGACAGTGCAGCACTCCTTCAGTACTGACTCTCCAACAGTGCGGCACTCCCTCAGTACTGACTCTCCGACTGTGTGCCACTCCCTCAGTACTGACCCTCGGACAGTGCGGCACTCCCTCAGTACTGATCCTCCGACAGTGCGGCACTCCCTCAGTACTGACCCTCTGACAGTGCAGCACTCCTTCAGTGCTGACCCTCTGACACTGCGGCACTCCCTCAGTGCTGACCCTCCGACAGTGTGGCACTCCCTCAGTACTGACCCGCCGGCAGAGTGGCGGTCCCTCAGTCCTGACCCTCCGACGGTGCTGCACTCCCTCAGTACTGACCCTCCATCAGTGCAGCACTCCCTCAGTACTGACCCTCCGACAGTGTGGCACTCCCTCGGTACTGACCCTCCGACAGTGCAGCACTCCCTCAGTACTGAATCTCCGACAGTGCGGCACTCCCTCGGTACTGGCCCTCCGACAGTGCGGCGCACCCTCAGTACTGACCCTCCGAAGGTTGCGGCGCTCCCTCAGTACTGACCCTCCGACAGTGCGGCACTCCCTCAGTACTGACCCTCCATCAGTGCAGCACTCCCTCAGTACTGACCCTCCGACAGTGTGGCACTCCCTCGGTACTGACCCTCCGACAGTGCAGCACTCCCTCAGTACTGAATCTCCGACAGTGCGGCACTCCCTCGGTACTGGCCCTCCGACAGTGCGGCGCACCCTCAGTACTGACCCTCCGAAGGTTGCGGCGCTCCCTCAGTACTGACCCTCCGACAGTGTGGCACTCCCTCAGTACTGACCCTCTGACAGTGCAGCACTCCTTCAGTACTGACTCTCCGACAGTGTTGCACTCCCTCGGTACTGAACCTCCGACAGTGCGGCGCACCCTCAGTACTGACCCTCCGAAGGTTGCGGCGCTCCCTCGGTACTGACCCTCCGACAGTTGCGGCACTCCCTCGGTACTGACCCTCCGACAGTGCGGCGCTCCCTCAGTACTGACTCTCCGACAGTGTGGCACTCCCTCAGTACTGAACCTCCGGCAGAGTGGCACTCCCTCAGTACTGACCCTCCGACGATGCTGCACTCCCTCAGTACTGACCCTCCATCAGTGCAGCACTCCCTCAGTACTGACCCTCCGACAGTGCGGCACTCCCTCAGTACTGACCCTCTGACAGTGTGGTACTCCCTCGGTGCTGACCCTCTGACAGTGTGGCACTCCCTCAGTACTGACCCTCCGACAGTGTGGCACTCCCTCAGTACTGACCCGCCGGCAGAGTGGCGGTCCCTCAGTACTGACCCTCCGACAATGCGGCTCTCCCTCAGTACTGACCCTCCGACAGTGCAGCACTCCCTCGGTACTGACCCTCCGACAGTGCGGCACTCCCTCAGTACTGACCCTCCGACAGTGTGGCGGTCCCTCAGTACTGACCCTCCGACAGTGTGGCGGTCCCTCAGTACTGACCCTCCGACAGCGCGGCACTCCCTCAGTACAGACTCTCCGACAGTGCGGCACTCCCTTAGTACTGACCCTCTGACAGTGCAGCACTCCCTCGGTACTGACCCTCTGACAGTGCAGCACTCCCTCGGTACTGACCCTCCGACAGTGTGGTACTCCCTCGGTACTGACCCTCCGACAGTGCGGAGCTCCCTCGGTACTGACCCTCCGACAGCGCGGCACTCCCTCAGTCCAGACTCTCCGACAGTGGCTCTCCCTCGGTACTGACCCTCCGACAGTGCAGCACTCCCTCGGTACTGACCCTCCGACAGTGCGGCACTCCCTCAGTACTGACCGTCCGAAGGATGCGGCACTCCCTCAGTACTGACCCTCTGACACTGCGGCACTCCCTCAGTACTGACCCTCTGACAGTGCGGCGCTCCCTCAGTACTGACCGACAGTGCGGCACTCCCTCATTACTGACTCTCCGACAGTTTGGCACTCCCTCAGTACTGAATCTCCGACAGTGCGGCACTCCCTCGGTACTGGCCCTCCGACAGTGCGGCGCACCCTCAGTACTGACCCTCCGAAGGATGCTGCGCTCCCTCAGTACTGACCCTCCGACAGTGCGGCACTCCCTCAGTACTGACCCTCCGACAGGGCGGCACTCCCTCAGTACTGACCCTCCGACAGTGCGGCGCACCCTCAGTACTGACCCTCCGAAGGATGCTGCGCTCCCTCAGTACTGACCCTCCGACATTGTAGCACTCCTTCAGTACTGACCATCCGACAGTGTAGCACTCCCTCAGTACTGACCCTCCGACAGTGCGGCGCTCCCTCAGTACTGACCCTCCGACAGTTGCGGCACTCCCTCAGTACTGACCCTCCGACAGTGCGGCACTCCTTCGGTACTGACCCTCCGACAGTGCGGCGCTCCCTCAGTACTGACCCTCTGACAGTGCAGCACTCCTTTAGTACTGACTCTCCGACAGTGCGGCACTCCCTCCGTTCTGACTCTCCGACAGTGCAGTGCTCCCTCAGTACTGACCCTCCGACAGTGTAGCACTCCCTCAGTACTGACCGTCCGACTGTGTAGCACTCCCTCAGTACTGACCCTCAGAAATAGCGGCACTCCCTCACTACTGACCCTCTGACACTGCGGCACTCCCTCAGTACTGACCCTCTGACAGTGTGGCACTCCCTCGGTACTGACCCTCCGACATTGCGACACTCCCTCAGTCCTGACCCTCCGACAGTGCGGTGCTCCCTCAGTACTGACCCTCCGACAGTGTAGCACTCCCTCAGTACTGACCGTCCGACTGTGTAGCACTCCCTCAGTACTGACCCTCAGAAATAGCGGCACTCCCTCACTACTGACCCTCTGACACTGCGGCACTCCCTCAGTACTGACCCGCCGGCAGAGTGGCGGTCCCTCAGTACTGACCCTCCGACAGTGCGGCACTCCCTCGGTACTGACCCTCCGACAGTGCGGTGCTCCCTCAGTACTGACCCTCCGACAGTGTAGCACTCCCTCAGTACTGACCGTCCGACAGTGCGACACTCCCTCAGTACTGACCCTCCGACAGTGCGGCACTCCCTCGGTACTGACCCTCCGACAGTGCGGTGCTCCCTCAGTACTGACCCTCCGACAGTGTAGCACCCCCTCAGTACTGACCGTGCGACACTCCCTCAGTGCTGACCCTCTGACAGTGCAGCACTCCCTCAGTACTGACCCTCCGAACGTGCGGCGCTCCCTCAGTACTGACCCTCCGATAGTGCCGCGCTCCCTCAGTACTGACTCTCTGACAGTGCGGCACTCCCTCGGTACTGACCCTCCGACAGTGCGGCAGTCCCTCAGTACTGACCCTCTGACAGTGCAGCACTCCTTTAGTACTAACTCTCCGACAGTGCGGCACTCCCTCCGTTCTGACTCTCCGACAGTGTGCCACTCCCTCAGTACTGACCCTCCGACAGTGCGGCACTCCCTCGGTACTGACCCTCCGACAGTGCGGCGCACCCTCAGTACTGACCCTCTGAAGGATGCGGCGCTCCCTCAGTACTGACCCTCCGACAGTGCGGCACTCCCTCAGTACTGACCCTCCGACAGAGCGGCGCTCCCTCAGTACTGACCCTCTGACAATGCAGCACTCCTTCAGTCCTGACTCTCCGACAGTGTGGCACTCCCTCAGTCCTGGCCCGCCGGCAGAGTGGCGGTCCCTCAGTACTGACCCTCCGACAGCGCGGCACTCCCTCAGTGCTGACCCTCTGACAGTGTAGCACTGGCTCAGTACTGACCGTCCGACAGTGTAGCACTCCCTCAGTGCTGACCCTCTGACACTGCGGCACTCCCTCAGTACTGACCCTCCGACAGTGTGGCACTCCCTCAGTACTGACCCTCCGACAGTGCGGCTCTCCCTCAGTACTGACCCGCCGGCAGAGTGGCGGTCCCTCAGTACTGACCCTCCGACGGTGCTGCACTCCCTCAGTACTGACCCTCCGACAGTGCGGCACTCCCTCAGTACTGACCCTCCTACAGTCCGGTACTCCCTCGGTGCTGACCTACCGACAGTGCGGCACTCCCTCAGTACTGACCCTCCGACAGTGCGGCACTCCTTCGGTACTGACCCTCCGACATTGCGGCGCCCCTCGGTACTGACCCTCCGACATTGCGGCGCTCCCTCGGTACTGACCCTCCGACAGTGCGGCACTCCCTCGGTACTGACCCTCCGACAGTGCGGCCCTCCCTCAGTACTGACTCTCCGGCAGAGTGGCACTCTCTCAGTACTGACCCTCCGACAGTGTGACGCTCCTTCGGTACTGACCCTCCGACAGTGCGGCGCACCCTCGGTACTGACCCTCCGACATTGCGGCGCTCCCTCGGTACTGACCCTCCGACAGTGCGGCACTCCCTCGGTACTGACCCTCCGACAGTGCAACACTCCGTCAGTGCTGACCCTCCGACAGTGCGGCACTCTCTCAATGCTGACCCTCCGACAGTGCGGCACTCCCTCAGTACTGACCCTCCGACAGTGCGGCGCTCCCTCAGTACTGACTCTCCGACAGTGTGGCACTCCCTCAGTACTGACCCTCCGATAGTGCGGCGCTCCCTCAGTACTGACTCTCTGACAGTGCGGCGCTCCCTCGGTGCTGACCTTCCGACAGTGCAGCACTCCTTCAGTACTGACTCTCCAACAGTGCGGCACTCCCTCAGTACTGACTCTCCGACTGTGTGCCACTCCCTCAGTACTGACCCTCGGACAGTGCGGCACTCCCTCAGTACTGATCCTCCGACAGTGCGGCACTCCCTCAGTACTGACCCTCTGACAGTGCAGCACTCCTTCAGTGCTGACCCTCTGACACTGCGGCACTCCCTCAGTGCTGACCCTCCGACAGTGTGGCACTCCCTCAGTACTGACCCGCCGGCAGAGTGGCGGTCCCTCAGTCCTGACCCTCCGACGGTGCTGCACTCCCTCAGTACTGACCCTCCATCAGTGCAGCACTCCCTCAGTACTGACCCTCCGACAGTGTGGCACTCCCTCGGTACTGACCCTCCGACAGTGCAGCACTCCCTCAGTACTGAATCTCCGACAGTGCGGCACTCCCTCGGTACTGGCCCTCCGACAGTGCGGCGCACCCTCAGTACTGACCCTCCGAAGGTTGCGGCGCTCCCTCAGTACTGACCCTCCGACAGTGCGGCACTCCCTCAGTACTGACCCTCCATCAGTGCAGCACTCCCTCAGTACTGACCCTCCGACAGTGTGGCACTCCCTCGGTACTGACCCTCCGACAGTGCAGCACTCCCTCAGTACTGAATCTCCGACAGTGCGGCACTCCCTCGGTACTGGCCCTCCGACAGTGCGGCGCACCCTCAGTACTGACCCTCCGAAGGTTGCGGCGCTCCCTCAGTACTGACCCTCCGACAGTGTGGCACTCCCTCAGTACTGACCCTCTGACAGTGCAGCACTCCTTCAGTACTGACTCTCCGACAGTGTTGCACTCCCTCGGTACTGAACCTCCGACAGTGCGGCGCACCCTCAGTACTGACCCTCCGAAGGTTGCGGCGCTCCCTCGGTACTGACCCTCCGACAGTTGCGGCACTCCCTCGGTACTGACCCTCCGACAGTGCGGCGCTCCCTCAGTACTGACTCTCCGACAGTGTGGCACTCCCTCAGTACTGAACCTCCGGCAGAGTGGCACTCCCTCAGTACTGACCCTCCGACGATGCTGCACTCCCTCAGTACTGACCCTCCATCAGTGCAGCACTCCCTCAGTACTGACCCTCCGACAGTGCGGCACTCCCTCAGTACTGACCCTCTGACAGTGTGGTACTCCCTCGGTGCTGACCCTCTGACAGTGTGGCACTCCCTCAGTACTGACCCTCCGACAGTGTGGCACTCCCTCAGTACTGACCCGCCGGCAGAGTGGCGGTCCCTCAGTACTGACCCTCCGACAATGCGGCTCTCCCTCAGTACTGACCCTCCGACAGTGCAGCACTCCCTCGGTACTGACCCTCCGACAGTGCGGCACTCCCTCAGTACTGACCCTCCGACAGTGTGGCGGTCCCTCAGTACTGACCCTCCGACAGTGTGGCGGTCCCTCAGTACTGACCCTCCGACAGCGCGGCACTCCCTCAGTACAGACTCTCCGACAGTGCGGCACTCCCTTAGTACTGACCCTCTGACAGTGCAGCACTCCCTCGGTACTGACCCTCTGACAGTGCAGCACTCCCTCGGTACTGACCCTCCGACAGTGTGGTACTCCCTCGGTACTGACCCTCCGACAGTGCGGAGCTCCCTCGGTACTGACCCTCCGACAGCGCGGCACTCCCTCAGTCCAGACTCTCCGACAGTGGCTCTCCCTCGGTACTGACCCTCCGACAGTGCAGCACTCCCTCGGTACTGACCCTCCGACAGTGCGGCACTCCCTCAGTACTGACCGTCCGAAGGATGCGGCACTCCCTCAGTACTGACCCTCTGACACTGCGGCACTCCCTCAGTACTGACCCTCTGACAGTGCGGCGCTCCCTCAGTACTGACCGACAGTGCGGCACTCCCTCATTACTGACTCTCCGACAGTTTGGCACTCCCTCAGTACTGAATCTCCGACAGTGCGGCACTCCCTCGGTACTGGCCCTCCGACAGTGCGGCGCACCCTCAGTACTGACCCTCCGAAGGATGCTGCGCTCCCTCAGTACTGACCCTCCGACAGTGCGGCACTCCCTCAGTACTGACCCTCCGACAGGGCGGCACTCCCTCAGTACTGACCCTCCGACAGTGCGGCGCACCCTCAGTACTGACCCTCCGAAGGATGCTGCGCTCCCTCAGTACTGACCCTCCGACATTGTAGCACTCCTTCAGTACTGACCATCCGACAGTGTAGCACTCCCTCAGTACTGACCCTCCGACAGTGCGGCGCTCCCTCAGTACTGACCCTCCGACAGTTGCGGCACTCCCTCAGTACTGACCCTCCGACAGTGCGGCACTCCTTCGGTACTGACCCTCCGACAGTGCGGCGCTCCCTCAGTACTGACCCTCTGACAGTGCAGCACTCCTTTAGTACTGACTCTCCGACAGTGCGGCACTCCCTCCGTTCTGACTCTCCGACAGTGCAGTGCTCCCTCAGTACTGACCCTCCGACAGTGTAGCACTCCCTCAGTACTGACCGTCCGACTGTGTAGCACTCCCTCAGTACTGACCCTCAGAAATAGCGGCACTCCCTCACTACTGACCCTCTGACACTGCGGCACTCCCTCAGTACTGACCCTCTGACAGTGTGGCACTCCCTCGGTACTGACCCTCCGACATTGCGACACTCCCTCAGTCCTGACCCTCCGACAGTGCAACACTCCCTCAGTACTGTCCCTCCGACAGTGCGGCGCTCCCTCAGTCCTGACCCTCCGACAGTGCAACACTCCGTCAGTGCTGACCCTCCGACAGTGCGGCACTCTCTCAGTACTGACCCTCCGACAGTGCGGCGCTCCCTCAGTCCTGACCGACAGTGCAACACTCCGTCAGTGCTGACCCTCCGACAGTGCGGCACTCTCTCAATGCTGACCCTCCGACAGTGCGGCACTCCCTCAGTACTGACCCTCCGACAGTGCGGCACTGCCTCAGTACTGACCCTCCGACAGTGCGGCACTGCCTCAGTACTGACCCTCCGACAGTGCGACACTCCCTCAGTACTGACCCTCCGACAGTGCGGCACTCCCTCAGTACTGACCCTCCCACAGTGCGACACTCCCTCAGTACTGACCCTCCGACAGTGTGGCACTCCCTCAGTACTGACTCTCCGACAGTGCGGCACTCCTTCAGTACTGACTCTCCGACAGTGTGGCACTCCCTCAGTACTGACCCGCCGGCAGAGTGGCGGTCCCTCAGTACTGACCCTCCGACAGTGCGGCACTCCCTCGGTACTGACCCTCCGACAGTGCGGTGCTCCCTCAGTACTGACCCTCCGACAGTGTAGCACTCCCTCAGTACTGACCGTCCGACAGTGCGACACTCCCTCAGTACTGACCCTCCGACAGTGCGGCACTCCCTCGGTACTGACCCTCCGACAGTGCGGTGCTCCCTCAGTACTGACCCTCCGACAGTGTAGCACCCCCTCAGTACTGACCGTGCGACACTCCCTCAGTGCTGACCCTCTGACAGTGCAGCACTCCCTCAGTACTGACCCTCCGAACGTGCGGCGCTCCCTCAGTACTGACCCTCCGATAGTGCCGCGCTCCCTCAGTACTGACTCTCTGACAGTGCGGCACTCCCTCGGTACTGACCCTCCGACAGTGCGGCAGTCCCTCAGTACTGACCCTCTGACAGTGCAGCACTCCTTTAGTACTAACTCTCCGACAGTGCGGCACTCCCTCCGTTCTGACTCTCCGACAGTGTGCCACTCCCTCAGTACTGACCCTCCGACAGTGCGGCACTCCCTCGGTACTGACCCTCCGACAGTGCGGCGCACCCTCAGTACTGACCCTCTGAAGGATGCGGCGCTCCCTCAGTACTGACCCTCCGACAGTGCGGCACTCCCTCAGTACTGACCCTCCGACAGAGCGGCGCTCCCTCAGTACTGACCCTCTGACAATGCAGCACTCCTTCAGTCCTGACTCTCCGACAGTGTGGCACTCCCTCAGTCCTGGCCCGCCGGCAGAGTGGCGGTCCCTCAGTACTGACCCTCCGACAGCGCGGCACTCCCTCAGTGCTGACCCTCTGACAGTGTAGCACTGGCTCAGTACTGACCGTCCGACAGTGTAGCACTCCCTCAGTGCTGACCCTCTGACACTGCGGCACTCCCTCAGTACTGACCCTCCGACAGTGTGGCACTCCCTCAGTACTGACCCTCCGACAGTGCGGCTCTCCCTCAGTACTGACCCGCCGGCAGAGTGGCGGTCCCTCAGTACTGACCCTCCGACGGTGCTGCACTCCCTCAGTACTGACCCTCCGACAGTGCGGCACTCCCTCAGTACTGACCCTCCTACAGTCCGGTACTCCCTCGGTGCTGACCTACCGACAGTGCGGCACTCCCTCAGTACTGACCCTCCGACAGTGCGGCACTCCTTCGGTACTGACCCTCCGACATTGCGGCGCCCCTCGGTACTGACCCTCCGACATTGCGGCGCTCCCTCGGTACTGACCCTCCGACAGTGCGGCACTCCCTCGGTACTGACCCTCCGACAGTGCGGCCCTCCCTCAGTACTGACTCTCCGGCAGAGTGGCACTCTCTCAGTACTGACCCTCCGACAGTGTGACGCTCCTTCGGTACTGACCCTCCGACAGTGCGGCGCACCCTCGGTACTGACCCTCCGACATTGCGGCGCTCCCTCGGTACTGACCCTCCGACAGTGCGGCACTCCCTCGGTACTGACCCTCCGACAGTGCGGCACTCCCTCGGTACTGACCCTCCGACAGTGCGGTGCTCCCTCAGTACTGACCCTCCGACAGTGTAGCACTCCCTCAGTACTGACCGTCCGACAGTGCGACACTCCCTCAGTACTGACCCTCCGACAGTGCGGCACTCCCTCGGTACTGACCCTCCGACAGTGCGGTGCTCCCTCAGTACTGACCCTCCGACAGTGTAGCACCCCCTCAGTACTGACCGTGCGACACTCCCTCAGTGCTGACCCTCTGACAGTGCAGCACTCCCTCAGTACTGACCCTCCGAACGTGCGGCGCTCCCTCAGTACTGACCCTCCGATAGTGCCGCGCTCCCTCAGTACTGACTCTCTGACAGTGCGGCACTCCCTCAGTAGTGACTCTCCGACAGTTTGGCACTCCCTCAGTACTGACGCTCCGACAGCGCGGCACTCCCTCAGTACAGACTCTCCGACACTGCGGCACTCCCTCAGTACTGACCCTCTTACAGTGCGGCACTCCCTCAGTCCTGACCCTCCGACAGTGCGGCACGCCCTCAGTCCTGACCCTCCGACAGTGCGGCACTCCCTCAGTACTGACTCTCCGACAGTTTGGCACTCCCTCGGTACTGACCCTCCGACAGTGCGGCGCACACTCAGTACTGACCCTCCGAAGGATGCGGCGCTCCCTCAGTACTGACCCTCCGACAGTTGCGGCACTCCCTCAGTACTGACCCTCCGACAGTGCGGCACTCCTTCGGTACTGACCCTCCGACAGTGCGGCGCTCCCTCAGTACTGCCCCTCTGACAGTGCGGCGCTCCCTCAGTACTGACTCTCCGACAGTGTGGCACTCCCTCAGTACTGACCCTCCGATAGAGCGGCACTCCCTCAGTACTGACCCTCCGACAGTGTGGCACTCCCTCGGTACTGACCCTCCGACAGTGCAACACTCCGTCAGTGCTGACCCTCCGACAGTGCGGCACTCTCTCAATGCTGACCCTCCGACAGTGCGGCACTCCCTCAGTACTGACCCTCCGACAGTGCGGCGCTCCCTCAGTACTGACTCTCCGACAGTGTGGCACTCCCTCAATACTGACCCTCCGATAGTGCGGCGCTCCCTCAGTACTGACTCTCTGACAGTGCGGCGCTCCCTCGGTGCTGACCTTCCGACAGTGCAGCACTCCTTCAGTACTGACTCTCCAACAGTGCGGCACTCCCTCAGTACTGACTCTCCGACTGTGTGCCACTCCCTCAGTACTGACCCTCGGACAGTGCGGCACTCCCTCAGTACTGATCCTCCGACAGTGCGGCACTCCCTCAGTACTGACCCTCTGACAGTGCAGCACTCCTTCAGTGCTGACCCTCTGACACTGCGGCACTCCCTCAATGCTGACCCTCTGACACTGCGGCACTCCCTCAGTGCTGACCCTCCGACAGTGTGGCACTCCCTCAGTACTGACCCGCCGGCAGAGTGGCGGTCCCTCAGTCCTGACCCTCCGACGGTGCTGCACTCCCTCAGTACTGACCCTCCATCAGTGCAGCACTCCCTCAGTACTGACCCTCCGACAGTGTGGCACTCCCTCGGTACTGACCCTCCGACAGTGCAGCACTCCCTCAGTACTGAATCTCCGACAGTGCGGCACTCCCTCGGTACTGGCCCTCCGACAGTGCGGCGCACCCTCAGTACTGACCCTCCGAAGGTTGCGGCGCTCCCTCAGTACTGACCCTCCGACAGTGCGGCACTCCCTCAGTACTGACCCTCCATCAGTGCAGCACTCCCTCAGTACTGACCCTCCGACAGTGTGGCACTCCCTCGGTACTGACCCTCCGACAGTGCAGCACTCCCTCAGTACTGAATCTCCGACAGTGCGGCACTCCCTCGGTACTGGCCCTCCGACAGTGCGGCGCACCCTCAGTACTGACCCTCCGAAGGTTGCGGCGCTCCCTCAGTACTGACCCTCCGACAGTGTGGCACTCCCTCAGTACTGACCCTCTGACAGTGCAGCACTCCTTCAGTACTGACTCTCCGACAGTGTTGCACTCCCTCGGTACTGAACCTCCGACAGTGCGGCGCACCCTCAGTACTGACCCTCCGAAGGTTGCGGCGCTCCCTCGGTACTGACCCTCCGACAGTTGCGGCACTCCCTCGGTACTGACCCTCCGACAGTGCGGCGCTCCCTCAGTACTGACTCTCCGACAGTGTGGCACTCCCTCAGTACTGAACCTCCGGCAGAGTGGCACTCCCTCAGTACTGACCCTCCGACGATGCTGCACTCCCTCAGTACTGACCCTCCATCAGTGCAGCACTCCCTCAGTACTGACCCTCCGACAGTGCGGCACTCCCTCAGTACTGACCCTCTGACAGTGTGGTACTCCCTCGGTGCTGACCCTCTGACAGTGTGGCACTCCCTCAGTACTGACCCTCCGACAGTGTGGCACTCCCTCAGTACTGACCCGCCGGCAGAGTGGCGGTCCCTCAGTACTGACCCTCCGACAATGCGGCTCTCCCTCAGTACTGACCCTCCGACAGTGCAGCACTCCCTCGGTACTGACCCTCCGACAGTGCGGCACTCCCTCAGTACTGACCCTCCGACAGTGTGGCGGTCCCTCAGTACTGACCCTCCGACAGTGTGGCGGTCCCTCAGTACTGACCCTCCGACAGCGCGGCACTCCCTCAGTACAGACTCTCCGACAGTGCGGCACTCCCTTAGTACTGACCCTCTGACAGTGCAGCACTCCCTCGGTACTGACCCTCTGACAGTGCAGCACTCCCTCGGTACTGACCCTCCGACAGTGTGGTACTCCCTCGGTACTGACCCTCCGACAGTGCGGAGCTCCCTCGGTACTGACCCTCCGACAGCGCGGCACTCCCTCAGTCCAGACTCTCCGACAGTGGCTCTCCCTCGGTACTGACCCTCCGACAGTGCAGCACTCCCTCGGTACTGACCCTCCGACAGTGCGGCACTCCCTCAGTACTGACCGTCCGAAGGATGCGGCACTCCCTCAGTACTGACCCTCTGACACTGCGGCACTCCCTCAGTACTGACCCTCTGACAGTGCGGCGCTCCCTCAGTACTGACCGACAGTGCGGCACTCCCTCATTACTGACTCTCCGACAGTTTGGCACTCCCTCAGTACTGAATCTCCGACAGTGCGGCACTCCCTCGGTACTGGCCCTCCGACAGTGCGGCGCACCCTCAGTACTGACCCTCCGAAGGATGCTGCGCTCCCTCAGTACTGACCCTCCGACAGTGCGGCACTCCCTCAGTACTGACCCTCCGACAGGGCGGCACTCCCTCAGTACTGACCCTCCGACAGTGCGGCGCACCCTCAGTACTGACCCTCCGAAGGATGCTGCGCTCCCTCAGTACTGACCCTCCGACATTGTAGCACTCCTTCAGTACTGACCATCCGACAGTGTAGCACTCCCTCAGTACTGACCCTCCGACAGTGCGGCGCTCCCTCAGTACTGACCCTCCGACAGTTGCGGCACTCCCTCAGTACTGACCCTCCGACAGTGCGGCACTCCTTCGGTACTGACCCTCCGACAGTGCGGCGCTCCCTCAGTACTGACCCTCTGACAGTGCAGCACTCCTTTAGTACTGACTCTCCGACAGTGCGGCACTCCCTCCGTTCTGACTCTCCGACAGTGCAGTGCTCCCTCAGTACTGACCCTCCGACAGTGTAGCACTCCCTCAGTACTGACCGTCCGACTGTGTAGCACTCCCTCAGTACTGACCCTCAGAAATAGCGGCACTCCCTCACTACTGACCCTCTGACACTGCGGCACTCCCTCAGTACTGACCCTCTGACAGTGTGGCACTCCCTCGGTACTGACCCTCCGACATTGCGACACTCCCTCAGTCCTGACCCTCCGACAGTGCAACACTCCCTCAGTACTGTCCCTCCGACAGTGCGGCGCTCCCTCAGTCCTGACCCTCCGACAGTGCAACACTCCGTCAGTGCTGACCCTCCGACAGTGCGGCACTCTCTCAGTACTGACCCTCCGACAGTGCGGCGCTCCCTCAGTCCTGACCGACAGTGCAACACTCCGTCAGTGCTGACCCTCCGACAGTGCGGCACTCTCTCAATGCTGACCCTCCGACAGTGCGGCACTCCCTCAGTACTGACCCTCCGACAGTGCGGCACTGCCTCAGTACTGACCCTCCGACAGTGCGGCACTGCCTCAGTACTGACCCTCCGACAGTGCGACACTCCCTCAGTACTGACCCTCCGACAGTGCGGCACTCCCTCAGTACTGACCCTCCCACAGTGCGACACTCCCTCAGTACTGACCCTCCGACAGTGTGGCACTCCCTCAGTACTGACTCTCCGACAGTGCGGCACTCCTTCAGTACTGACTCTCCGACAGTGTGGCACTCCCTCAGTACTGACCCGCCGGCAGAGTGGCGGTCCCTCAGTACTGACCCTCCGACAGTGCGGCACTCCCTCGGTACTGACCCTCCGACAGTGCGGTGCTCCCTCAGTACTGACCCTCCGACAGTGTAGCACTCCCTCAGTACTGACCGTCCGACAGTGCGACACTCCCTCAGTACTGACCCTCCGACAGTGCGGCACTCCCTCGGTACTGACCCTCCGACAGTGCGGTGCTCCCTCAGTACTGACCCTCCGACAGTGTAGCACCCCCTCAGTACTGACCGTGCGACACTCCCTCAGTGCTGACCCTCTGACAGTGCAGCACTCCCTCAGTACTGACCCTCCGAACGTGCGGCGCTCCCTCAGTACTGACCCTCCGATAGTGCCGCGCTCCCTCAGTACTGACTCTCTGACAGTGCGGCACTCCCTCAGTAGTGACTCTCCGACAGTTTGGCACTCCCTCAGTACTGACGCTCCGACAGCGCGGCACTCCCTCAGTACAGACTCTCCGACACTGCGGCACTCCCTCAGTACTGACCCTCTTACAGTGCGGCACTCCCTCAGTCCTGACCCTCCGACAGTGCGGCACGCCCTCAGTCCTGACCCTCCGACAGTGCGGCACTCCCTCAGTACTGACTCTCCGACAGTTTGGCACTCCCTCGGTACTGACCCTCCGACAGTGCGGCGCACACTCAGTACTGACCCTCCGAAGGATGCGGCGCTCCCTCAGTACTGACCCTCCGACAGTTGCGGCACTCCCTCAGTACTGACCCTCCGACAGTGCGGCACTCCTTCGGTACTGACCCTCCGACAGTGCGGCGCTCCCTCAGTACTGCCCCTCTGACAGTGCGGCGCTCCCTCAGTACTGACTCTCCGACAGTGTGGCACTCCCTCAGTACTGACCCTCCGATAGAGCGGCACTCCCTCAGTACTGACCCTCCGACAGTGTGGCACTCCCTCGGTACTGACCCTCCGACAGTGCAACACTCCGTCAGTGCTGACCCTCCGACAGTGCGGCACTCTCTCAATGCTGACCCTCCGACAGTGCGGCACTCCCTCAGTACTGACCCTCCGACAGTGCGGCGCTCCCTCAGTACTGACTCTCCGACAGTGTGGCACTCCCTCAGTACTGACCCTCCGATAGTGCGGCGCTCCCTCAGTACTGACTCTCTGACAGTGCGGCGCTCCCTCGGTGCTGACCTTCCGACAGTGCAGCACTCCTTCAGTACTGACTCTCCAACAGTGCGGCACTCCCTCAGTACTGACTCTCCGACTGTGTGCCACTCCCTCAGTACTGACCCTCGGACAGTGCGGCACTCCCTCAGTACTGATCCTCCGACAGTGCGGCACTCCCTCAGTACTGACCCTCTGACAGTGCAGCACTCCTTCAGTGCTGACCCTCTGACACTGCGGCACTCCCTCAATGCTGACCCTCTGACACTGCGGCACTCCCTCAGTGCTGACCCTCCGACAGTGTGGCACTCCCTCAGTACTGACCCGCCGGCAGAGTGGCGGTCCCTCAGTCCTGACCCTCCGACGGTGCTGCACTCCCTCAGTACTGACCCTCCATCAGTGCAGCACTCCCTCAGTACTGACCCTCCGACAGTGTGGCACTCCCTCGGTACTGACCCTCCGACAGTGCAGCACTCCCTCAGTACTGAATCTCCGACAGTGCGGCACTCCCTCGGTACTGGCCCTCCGACAGTGCGGCGCACCCTCAGTACTGACCCTCCGAAGGTTGCGGCGCTCCCTCAGTACTGACCCTCCGACAGTGCGGCACTCCCTCAGTACTGACCCTCCATCAGTGCAGCACTCCCTCAGTACTGACCCTCCGACAGTGTGGCACTCCCTCGGTACTGACCCTCCGACAGTGCAGCACTCCCTCAGTACTGAATCTCCGACAGTGCGGCACTCCCTCGGTACTGGCCCTCCGACAGTGCGGCGCACCCTCAGTACTGACCCTCCGAAGGTTGCGGCGCTCCCTCAGTACTGACCCTCCGACAGTGTGGCACTCCCTCAGTACTGACCCTCTGACAGTGCAGCACTCCTTCAGTACTGACTCTCCGACAGTGTTGCACTCCCTCGGTACTGAACCTCCGACAGTGCGGCGCACCCTCAGTACTGACCCTCCGAAGGTTGCGGCGCTCCCTCGGTACTGACCCTCCGACAGTTGCGGCACTCCCTCGGTACTGACCCTCCGACAGTGCGGCGCTCCCTCAGTACTGACTCTCCGACAGTGTGGCACTCCCTCAGTACTGAACCTCCGGCAGAGTGGCACTCCCTCAGTACTGACCCTCCGACGATGCTGCACTCCCTCAGTACTGACCCTCCATCAGTGCAGCACTCCCTCAGTACTGACCCTCCGACAGTGCGGCACTCCCTCAGTACTGACCCTCTGACAGTGTGGTACTCCCTCGGTGCTGACCCTCTGACAGTGTGGCACTCCCTCAGTACTGACCCTCCGACAGTGTGGCACTCCCTCAGTACTGACCCGCCGGCAGAGTGGCGGTCCCTCAGTACTGACCCTCCGACAATGCGGCTCTCCCTCAGTACTGACCCTCCGACAGTGTGGCGGTCCCTCAGTACTGACCCTCCGACAGTGTGGCGGTCCCTCAGTACTGACCCTCCGACAGCGCGGCACTCCCTCAGTACAGACTCTCCGACAGTGCGGCACTCCCTTAGTACTGACCCTCTGACAGTGCAGCACTCCCTCGGTACTGACCCTCTGACAGTGCAGCACTCCCTCGGTACTGACCCTCCGACAGTGTGGTACTCCCTCGGTACTGACCCTCCGACAGTGCGGAGCTCCCTCGGTACTGACCCTCCGACAGCGCGGCACTCCCTCAGTCCAGACTCTCCGACAGTGGCTCTCCCTCGGTACTGACCCTCCGACAGTGCAGCACTCCCTCGGTACTGACCCTCCGACAGTGCGGCACTCCCTCAGTACTGACCGTCCGAAGGATGCGGCACTCCCTCAGTACTGACCCTCTGACACTGCGGCACTCCCTCAGTACTGACCCTCTGACAGTGCGGCGCTCCCTCAGTACTGACCGACAGTGCGGCACTCCCTCATTACTGACTCTCCGACAGTTTGGCACTCCCTCAGTACTGAATCTCCGACAGTGCGGCACTCCCTCGGTACTGGCCCTCCGACAGTGCGGCGCACCCTCAGTACTGACCCTCCGAAGGATGCTGCACTCCCTCAGTACTGACCCTCCGACAGTGCGGCACTCCCTCAGTACTGACCCTCCGACAGGGCGGCACTCCCTCAGTACTGACCCTCCGACAGTGCGGCGCACCCTCAGTACTGACCCTCCGAAGGATGCTGCGCTCCCTCAGTACTGACCCTCCGACAGTGCGGCACTCCCTCGGTACTGACCCTCCGACAGTGCGGCACTCCCTCAGTACTGACCGTCCGAAGGATGCGGCACTCCCTCAGTACTGACCCTCTGACACTGCGGCACTCCCTCAGTACTGACCCTCTGACAGTGTGGCACTCCCTCGGTACTGACCCTCCGACATTGCGACACTCCCTCAGTCCTGACCCTCCGACAGTGCAACACTCCCTCAGTACTGTCCCTCCGACAGTGCGGCGCTCCCTCAGTCCTGACCCTCCGACAGTGCAACACTCCGTCAGTGCTGACCCTCCGACAGTGCGGCACTCTCTCAGTACTGACCCTCCGACAGTGCGGCGCTCCCTCAGTCCTGACCGACAGTGCAACACTCCGTCAGTGCTGACCCTCCGACAGTGCGGCACTCTCTCAATGCTGACCCTCCGACAGTGCGGCACTCCCTCAGTACTGACCCTCCGACAGTGCGGCACTGCCTCAGTACTGACCCTCCGACAGTGCGGCACTGCCTCAGTACTGACCCTCCGACAGTGCGACACTCCCTCAGTACTGACCCTCCGACAGTGCGGCACTCCCTCAGTACTGACCCTCCCACAGTGCGACACTCCCTCAGTACTGACCCTCCGACAGTGTGGCACTCCCTCAGTACTGACTCTCCGACAGTGCGGCACTCCTTCAGTACTGACTCTCCGACAGTGTGGCACTCCCTCAGTACTGACCCGCCGGCAGAGTGGCGGTCCCTCAGTACTGACCCTCCGACAGTGCGGCACTCCCTCGGTACTGACCCTCCGACAGTGCGGTGCTCCCTCAGTACTGACCCTCCGACAGTGTAGCACTCCCTCAGTACTGACCGTCCGACAGTGCGACACTCCCTCAGTACTGACCCTCCGACAGTGCGGCACTCCCTCGGTACTGACCCTCCGACAGTGCGGTGCTCCCTCAGTACTGACCCTCCGACAGTGTAGCACCCCCTCAGTACTGACCGTGCGACACTCCCTCAGTGCTGACCCTCTGACAGTGCAGCACTCCCTCAGTACTGACCCTCCGAACGTGCGGCGCTCCCTCAGTACTGACCCTCCGATAGTGCCGCGCTCCCTCAGTACTGACTCTCTGACAGTGCGGCACTCCCTCAGTAGTGACTCTCCGACAGTTTGGCACTCCCTCAGTACTGACGCTCCGACAGCGCGGCACTCCCTCAGTACAGACTCTCCGACACTGCGGCACTCCCTCAGTACTGACCCTCTTACAGTGCGGCACTCCCTCAGTCCTGACCCTCCGACAGTGCGGCACGCCCTCAGTCCTGACCCTCCGACAGTGCGGCACTCCCTCAGTACTGACTCTCCGACAGTTTGGCACTCCCTCGGTACTGACCCTCCGACAGTGCGGCGCACACTCAGTACTGACCCTCCGAAGGATGCGGCGCTCCCTCAGTACTGACCCTCCGACAGTTGCGGCACTCCCTCAGTACTGACCCTCCGACAGTGCGGCACTCCTTCGGTACTGACCCTCCGACAGTGCGGCGCTCCCTCAGTACTGCCCCTCTGACAGTGCGGCGCTCCCTCAGTACTGACTCTCCGACAGTGTGGCACTCCCTCAGTACTGACCCTCCGATAGAGCGGCACTCCCTCAGTACTGACCCTCCGACAGTGTGGCACTCCCTCGGTACTGACCCTCCGACAGTGCAACACTCCGTCAGTGCTGACCCTCCGACAGTGCGGCACTCTCTCAATGCTGACCCTCCGACAGTGCGGCACTCCCTCAGTACTGACCCTCCGACAGTGCGGCGCTCCCTCAGTACTGACTCTCCGACAGTGTGGCACTCCCTCAGTACTGACCCTCCGATAGTGCGGCGCTCCCTCAGTACTGACTCTCTGACAGTGCGGCGCTCCCTCGGTGCTGACCTTCCGACAGTGCAGCACTCCTTCAGTACTGACTCTCCAACAGTGCGGCACTCCCTCAGTACTGACTCTCCGACTGTGTGCCACTCCCTCAGTACTGACCCTCGGACAGTGCGGCACTCCCTCAGTACTGATCCTCCGACAGTGCGGCACTCCCTCAGTACTGACCCTCTGACAGTGCAGCACTCCTTCAGTGCTGACCCTCTGACACTGCGGCACTCCCTCAATGCTGACCCTCTGACACTGCGGCACTCCCTCAGTGCTGACCCTCCGACAGTGTGGCACTCCCTCAGTACTGACCCGCCGGCAGAGTGGCGGTCCCTCAGTCCTGACCCTCCGACGGTGCTGCACTCCCTCAGTACTGACCCTCCATCAGTGCAGCACTCCCTCAGTACTGACCCTCCGACAGTGTGGCACTCCCTCGGTACTGACCCTCCGACAGTGCAGCACTCCCTCAGTACTGAATCTCCGACAGTGCGGCACTCCCTCGGTACTGGCCCTCCGACAGTGCGGCGCACCCTCAGTACTGACCCTCCGAAGGTTGCGGCGCTCCCTCAGTACTGACCCTCCGACAGTGCGGCACTCCCTCAGTACTGACCCTCCATCAGTGCAGCACTCCCTCAGTACTGACCCTCCGACAGTGTGGCACTCCCTCGGTACTGACCCTCCGACAGTGCAGCACTCCCTCAGTACTGAATCTCCGACAGTGCGGCACTCCCTCGGTACTGGCCCTCCGACAGTGCGGCGCACCCTCAGTACTGACCCTCCGAAGGTTGCGGCGCTCCCTCAGTACTGACCCTCCGACAGTGTGGCACTCCCTCAGTACTGACCCTCTGACAGTGCAGCACTCCTTCAGTACTGACTCTCCGACAGTGTTGCACTCCCTCGGTACTGAACCTCCGACAGTGCGGCGCACCCTCAGTACTGACCCTCCGAAGGTTGCGGCGCTCCCTCGGTACTGACCCTCCGACAGTTGCGGCACTCCCTCGGTACTGACCCTCCGACAGTGCGGCGCTCCCTCAGTACTGACTCTCCGACAGTGTGGCACTCCCTCAGTACTGAACCTCCGGCAGAGTGGCACTCCCTCAGTACTGACCCTCCGACGATGCTGCACTCCCTCAGTACTGACCCTCCATCAGTGCAGCACTCCCTCAGTACTGACCCTCCGACAGTGCGGCACTCCCTCAGTACTGACCCTCTGACAGTGTGGTACTCCCTCGGTGCTGACCCTCTGACAGTGTGGCACTCCCTCAGTACTGACCCTCCGACAGTGTGGCACTCCCTCAGTACTGACCCGCCGGCAGAGTGGCGGTCCCTCAGTACTGACCCTCCGACAATGCGGCTCTCCCTCAGTACTGACCCTCCGACAGTGCAGCACTCCCTCGGTACTGACCCTCCGACAGTGCGGCACTCCCTCAGTACTGACCCTCCGACAGTGTGGCGGTCCCTCAGTACTGACCCTCCGACAGTGTGGCGGTCCCTCAGTACTGACCCTCCGACAGCGCGGCACTCCCTCAGTACAGACTCTCCGACAGTGCGGCACTCCCTTAGTACTGACCCTCTGACAGTGCAGCACTCCCTCGGTACTGACCCTCTGACAGTGCAGCACTCCCTCGGTACTGACCCTCCGACAGTGTGGTACTCCCTCGGTACTGACCCTCCGACAGTGCGGAGCTCCCTCGGTACTGACCCTCCGACAGCGCGGCACTCCCTCAGTCCAGACTCTCCGACAGTGGCTCTCCCTCGGTACTGACCCTCCGACAGTGCAGCACTCCCTCGGTACTGACCCTCCGACAGTGCGGCACTCCCTCAGTACTGACCGTCCGAAGGATGCGGCACTCCCTCAGTACTGACCCTCTGACACTGCGGCACTCCCTCAGTACTGACCCTCTGACAGTGCGGCGCTCCCTCAGTACTGACCGACAGTGCGGCACTCCCTCATTACTGACTCTCCGACAGTTTGGCACTCCCTCAGTACTGAATCTCCGACAGTGCGGCACTCCCTCGGTACTGGCCCTCCGACAGTGCGGCGCACCCTCAGTACTGACCCTCCGAAGGATGCTGCACTCCCTCAGTACTGACCCTCCGACAGTGCGGCACTCCCTCAGTACTGACCCTCCGACAGGGCGGCACTCCCTCAGTACTGACCCTCCGACAGTGCGGCGCACCCTCAGTACTGACCCTCCGAAGGATGCTGCGCTCCCTCAGTACTGACCCTCCGACAGTGCGGCACTCCCTCGGTACTGACCCTCCGACAGTGCGGCACTCCCTCAGTACTGACCGTCCGAAGGATGCGGCACTCCCTCAGTACTGACCCTCTGACACTGCGGCACTCCCTCAGTACTGACCCTCTGACAGTGTGGCACTCCCTCGGTACTGACCCTCCGACATTGCGACACTCCCTCAGTCCTGACCCTCCGACAGTGCAACACTCCCTCAGTACTGTCCCTCCGACAGTGCGGCGCTCCCTCAGTCCTGACCCTCCGACAGTGCAACACTCCGTCAGTGCTGACCCTCCGACAGTGCGGCACTCTCTCAGTACTGACCCTCCGACAGTGCGGCGCTCCCTCAGTCCTGACCGACAGTGCAACACTCCGTCAGTGCTGACCCTCCGACAGTGCGGCACTCTCTCAATGCTGACCCTCCGACAGTGCGGCACTCCCTCAGTACTGACCCTCCGACAGTGCGGCACTGCCTCAGTACTGACCCTCCGACAGTGCGGCACTGCCTCAGTACTGACCCTCCGACAGTGCGACACTCCCTCAGTACTGACCCTCCGACAGTGCGGCACTCCCTCAGTACTGACCCTCCCACAGTGCGACACTCCCTCAGTACTGACCCTCCGACAGTGTGGCACTCCCCAGTACTGACTCTCCGACAGTGCGGCACTCCTTCAGTACTGACTCTCCGACAGTGTGGCACTCCCTCAGTACTGACCCGCCGGCAGAGTGGCGGTCCCTCAGTACTGACCCTCCGACAGTGCGGCACTCCCTCGGTACTGACCCTCCGACAGTGCGGTGCTCCCTCAGTACTGACCCTCCGACAGTGTAGCACTCCCTCAGTACTGACCGTCCGACAGTGCGACACTCCCTCAGTACTGACCCTCCGACAGTGCGGCACTCCCTCGGTACTGACCCTCCGACAGTGCGGTGCTCCCTCAGTACTGACCCTCCGACAGTGTAGCACCCCCTCAGTACTGACCGTGCGACACTCCCTCAGTGCTGACCCTCTGACAGTGCAGCACTCCCTCAGTACTGACCCTCCGAACGTGCGGCGCTCCCTCAGTACTGACCCTCCGATAGTGCCGCGCTCCCTCAGTACTGACTCTCTGACAGTGCGGCACTCCCTCAGTAGTGACTCTCCGACAGTTTGGCACTCCCTCAGTACTGACGCTCCGACAGCGCGGCACTCCCTCAGTACAGACTCTCCGACACTGCGGCACTCCCTCAGTACTGACCCTCTTACAGTGCGGCACTCCCTCAGTCCTGACCCTCCGACAGTGCGGCACGCCCTCAGTCCTGACCCTCCGACAGTGCGGCCCTCCCTCAGTACTGACTCTCCGACAGTTTGGCACTCCCTCGGTACTGACCCTCCGACAGTGCGGCGCACACTCAGTACTGACCCTCCGAAGGATGCGGCGCTCCCTCAGTACTGACCCTCCGACAGTTGCGGCACTCCCTCAGTACTGACCCTCCGACAGTGCGGCACTCCTTCGGTACTGACCCTCAGACAGTGCGGCGCTCCCTCAGTACTGACCCTCCGACAGTGTGGCGGTCCCTCAGTACTGACCCTCCGACAGTGTGGCGGTCCCTCAGTACTGACCCTCCGACAGCGCGGCACTCCCTCAGTACAGACTCTCCGACAGTGCGGCACTCCCTTAGTACTGACCCTCTGACAGTGCAGCACTCCCTCGGTACTGACCCTCTGACAGTGCAGCACTCCCTCGGTACTGACCCTCCGACAGTGTGGTACTCCCTCGGTACTGACCCTCCGACAGTGCGGAGCTCCCTCGGTACTGACCCTCCGACAGCGCGGCACTCCCTCAGTCCAGACTCTCCGACAGTGGCTCTCCCTCGGTACTGACCCTCCGACAGTGCAGCACTCCCTCGGTACTGACCCTCCGACAGTGCGGCACTCCCTCAGTACTGACCGTCCGAAGGATGCGGCACTCCCTCAGTACTGACCCTCTGACACTGCGGCACTCCCTCAGTACTGACCCTCTGACAGTGCGGCGCTCCCTCAGTACTGACCGACAGTGCGGCACTCCCTCATTACTGACTCTCCGACAGTTTGGCACTCCCTCAGTACTGAATCTCCGACAGTGCGGCACTCCCTCGGTACTGGCCCTCCGACAGTGCGGCGCACCCTCAGTACTGACCCTCCGAAGGATGCTGCACTCCCTCAGTACTGACCCTCCGACAGTGCGGCACTCCCTCAGTACTGACCCTCCGACAGGGCGGCACTCCCTCAGTACTGACCCTCCGACAGTGCGGCGCACCCTCAGTACTGACCCTCCGAAGGATGCTGCGCTCCCTCAGTACTGACCCTCCGACAGTGCGGCACTCCCTCGGTACTGACCCTCCGACAGTGCGGCACTCCCTCAGTACTGACCGTCCGAAGGATGCGGCACTCCCTCAGTACTGACCCTCTGACACTGCGGCACTCCCTCAGTACTGACCCTCTGACAGTGTGGCACTCCCTCGGTACTGACCCTCCGACATTGCGACACTCCCTCAGTCCTGACCCTCCGACAGTGCAACACTCCCTCAGTACTGTCCCTCCGACAGTGCGGCGCTCCCTCAGTCCTGACCCTCCGACAGTGCAACACTCCGTCAGTGCTGACCCTCCGACAGTGCGGCACTCTCTCAGTACTGACCCTCCGACAGTGCGGCGCTCCCTCAGTCCTGACCGACAGTGCAACACTCCGTCAGTGCTGACCCTCCGACAGTGCGGCACTCTCTCAATGCTGACCCTCCGACAGTGCGGCACTCCCTCAGTACTGACCCTCCGACAGTGCGGCACTGCCTCAGTACTGACCCTCCGACAGTGCGGCACTGCCTCAGTACTGACCCTCCGACAGTGCGACACTCCCTCAGTACTGACCCTCCGACAGTGCGGCACTCCCTCAGTACTGACCCTCCCACAGTGCGACACTCCCTCAGTACTGACCCTCCGACAGTGTGGCACTCCCTCAGTACTGACTCTCCGACAGTGCGGCACTCCTTCAGTACTGACTCTCCGACAGTGTGGCACTCCCTCAGTACTGACCCGCCGGCAGAGTGGCGGTCCCTCAGTACTGACCCTCCGACAGTGCGGCACTCCCTCGGTACTGACCCTCCGACAGTGCGGTGCTCCCTCAGTACTGACCCTCCGACAGTGTAGCACTCCCTCAGTACTGACCGTCCGACAGTGCGACACTCCCTCAGTACTGACCCTCCGACAGTGCGGCACTCCCTCGGTACTGACCCTCCGACAGTGCGGTGCTCCCTCAGTACTGACCCTCCGACAGTGTAGCACCCCCTCAGTACTGACCGTGCGACACTCCCTCAGTGCTGACCCTCTGACAGTGCAGCACTCCCTCAGTACTGACCCTCCGAACGTGCGGCGCTCCCTCAGTACTGACCCTCCGATAGTGCCGCGCTCCCTCAGTACTGACTCTCTGACAGTGCGGCACTCCCTCGGTACTGACCCTCCGACAGTGCGGCAGTCCCTCAGTACTGACCCTCTGACAGTGCAGCACTCCTTTAGTACTAACTCTCCGACAGTGCGGCACTCCCTCCGTTCTGACTCTCCGACAGTGTGCCACTCCCTCAGTACTGACCCTCCGACAGTGCGGCACTCCCTCGGTACTGACCCTCCGACAGTGCGGCGCACCCTCAGTACTGACCCTCTGAAGGATGCGGCGCTCCCTCAGTACTGACCCTCCGACAGTGCGGCACTCCCTCAGTACTGACCCTCCGACAGAGCGGCGCTCCCTCAGTACTGACCCTCTGACAATGCAGCACTCCCTCAGTCCTGGCCCGCCGGCAGAGTGGCGGTCCCTCAGTACTGACCCTCCGACAGCGCGGCACTCCCTCAGTGCTGACCCTCTGACAGTGTAGCACTGGCTCAGTACTGACCGTCCGACAGTGTAGCACTCCCTCAGTGCTGACCCTCTGACACTGCGGCACTCCCTCAGTACTGACCCTCCGACAGTGTGGCACTCCCTCAGTACTGACCCTCCGACAGTGCGGCTCTCCCTCAGTACTGACCCGCCGGCAGAGTGGCGGTCCCTCAGTACTGACCCTCCGACGGTGCTGCACTCCCTCAGTACTGACCCTCCGACAGTGCGGCACTCCCTCAGTACTGACCCTCCTACAGTGCGGTACTCCCTCGGTGCTGACCTACCGACAGTGCGGCACTCCCTCAGTACTGACCCTCCGACAGTGCGGCACTCCTTCGGTACTGACCCTCCGACATTGCGGCGCCCCTCGGTACTGACCCTCCGACATTGCGGCGCTCCCTCGGTACTGACCCTCCGACAGTGCGGCACTCCCTCGGTACTGACCCTCCGACAGTGCGGCCCTCCCTCAGTACTGACTCTCCGGCAGAGTGGCACTCTCTCAGTACTGACCCTCCGACAGTGTGACGCTCCTTCGGTACTGACCCTCCGACAGTGCGGCGCACCCTCGGTACTGACCCTCCGACATTGCGGCGCTCCCTCGGTACTGACCCTCCGACAGTGCGGCACTCCCTCGGTACTGACCCTCCGACAGTGCGGCCCTCCCTCAGTACTGACTCTCCGACAGTGTGGCACTCCCTCAGTACTGACTCTCCGACAGTGTGGCACTCCCTCAGTACTGACTCTCCGGCAGAGTGGCACTCTCTCAGTACTGACCCTCCGACATTGCGGCGCTCCCTCGGTACTGACCCTCCGACACTGCGGCACTCCCTCATTACTGACCCTCCGACAGTGCGGCAGTCCCTCAGTACTGACCCTCCGACAGTGCGGCGCACCCTCAGTACTGACCCTCCGAAGGATGCGGCGCTCCCTCAGTACTGACCCTCCGACAGAGTGGCGGTCCCTCAGTACTGACCCTCCGACGGTGCTGCACTGCCTCAGTACTGACCCTCCGACAATGCGGCACTCCGTCAGTACAGACCCTCCGACAGTGTGGTACTCCCTCGGTGCTGACCTTCCGACAGTGCGGCACTCCCTCAGCACTGACCCTCTGACAGTGCAGCACTCCCTCGGTACTGACCCTCCGACAGTGCGGCACTCCCTCAGTACTGACCCTCCGACAGTGCGGAGCTCCCTCAGTACTGACCCTCCGACAGTGCAGCACTCCCTCAGTACTGACTCTCCGACATGCGGCACTCCCTCAGTACTGACTCTCCGAAAGTGCGGCGCTCCCTCAGTACTGACCCTCCGACAGTGTAGCACTCCCTCAGTGCTGACTCTCCGACAGTTTGGCACTCCCTCAGTACTGACTCTCCGACAGTGCGGCGCTCCCTCTGTACTGACCTTCCGACAGTGCGGCGCTCCCTCAGTACTGTCCCTCCGACAGTGCAGCGCTCCCTCATTACTGACACTCCGACAGTGCGGCGGTCCCTCAGTACAGACTCTCCGACAGTGCGGTACTCCCTCGGTACTGAGCCTCCGACAGTGCGGCACTCCCTCGGTACTGAGCCTCCGACAGTGCGGCACTCCCTCAGTAGTGACTCTCCGACAGTTTGGCACTCCCTCAGTACTGACCCTCCGACAGTGTGGCACTCCCTCAGTACAGACTCTCCGACACTGCGGCACTCCCTCAGTACTGACCCTCTTACAGTGCGGCACTCCCTCGACACTGACTCTCCGACAGTGCGGCACTCCCTCAGTACTGACCCTCTTACAGTGCGGCACTCCCTCAGCACTGACCCTCTGACAGTGCATCACTCCCTCAATACAGACCCTCCGACAGTGTAGCACTCCTTCAGTCCTGACCCTCCGACAGTGCGGCACGCCCTCAGTACTGACCCTCCGACAGTGCGGCACGCCCTCAGTACTGACCCTCCGACAGTGCGGCACTCCCTCAGTACTGACTCTCCGACAGTTTGGCACTCCCTCGGTACTGACCCTCCGACATTGCGGCGCACACTCAGTACTGACCCTCCGAAGGATGCGGCGCTCCCTCAGTACTGACCCTCCGACAGTGCGGCACTCCTTCGGTACTGACCCTCCGACAGTGCGGCGCTCCCTCAGTACTGACTCTCCTACAGTGCGGCACTCCCTCAGTACTGACCCTCCGGCAGAGTGGCACTCCCTCAGTACTGACCCTCCGATAGTGCGGCGCTCCCTCAGTACTGACTCTCTGACAGTGCGGCACTCCCTCGGTGCTGACCCACCGACAGTGCAGCACTCCTTCAGTACTGACTCTCCAACAGTGCGGCACTCCCTCAGTACTGACTCTCCGACAGTGCGGCACTCCCTCCGTTCTGACTCTCCGACTGTGTGCCATTCCCTCAGTACTGACCCTCGGACAGTGCGGCACTCCCTCAGTACTGACCCTCCGACAGAGCGGCACTCCCTCGGTAGTGACCCTCCGACAGTGCGGCGCTCCCTCAGTACTGACCCTCTGACAGTGCAGCACTCCTTCAGTACTGACTCTCCGACAGTGTGGCACTCCCTCAGTACTGACCCGCCGGCTGTGTAGCACTACCTCAGTGCTGACCCTCTGACACTGCGGCACTCCCTCAATGCTGACCCTCTGACACTGTGGCACTCCTTCAGTACTGACCCTCCGACAGTGCGGCACTCCCTTAGTACTGACCCTCCGACAGTGTGGTACTCCCTCGGTACTGAAACTCTGACAGTGCGGCACTCCCTCAGTGCTGACCCTCCGACAGTGCGGAGCTCCCTCGCTACTGACCCTCTGATAGTGCGGCACTCCCTCAGTACTGACCCTCCGACAGTGCGGAGCTCCCTCGGTACTGACTCTCTGACTAGGCGGCACTCCCTCAGTACTGACCCTCCGACAGCGCGGCAATCCCTCAGTACAGACTCTCCGACAGTGCGGCACTCCCTCAGTACAGACTCTCCGACAGTGCGGCACTCCCTCAGTACTGACCCTCCGACAGTGCGGTGCTCCCTCAGTACTGACCCTCCGACAGTTTGGCACTCCCTCGGTACTGACCCTCCGACAGAGCGGCGCACCTTCAGTACTGACCCTCCGACAGTGCGGCACTCCTTCAGTACTGACTCTCCGACAGTGCGGCACCCCCTCAATACTGACCCTCTGACAGTGCAGCACTCCTTTAGTACTGACTCTCCGACAGTGCGGCACTCCCTCCGTTCTGACTCTCCGACAGTGTGCCACTCCCTCAGTCCTGACCCTCCGACAGTGCGGCACTCCCTCGGTACTGACCCTCCGACAGTGCGGCGCTCCCTCAGTACTGACCCTCCGACAGTGCGGCACTCCCTCAGTACTGACCCTCCGACAGAGCGGCGCTCCCTCAGTACTGACCCTCTGACAGTGCAGTGCTCCCTCAGTACTGACCCTCCGACAGTGTAGCACTCCCTCAGTACTGACCCTCAGAAATAGCGGCACTCCCTCACTACTGACCCTCTGACACTGCGGCACTCCCTCAGTACTGACCCTCTGACAGTGTGGCACTCCCTCAGTACTGACCCTCCGACATTGCGACACTCCCTCAGTCCTGACCCTCCGACAGTGCAACACTCCCTCAGTACTGTCCCTCCGACAGTGCGGCGCTCCCTCAGTCCTGACCCTCCGACAGTGCAACACTCCGTCAGTGCTGACCCTCCGACAGTGCGGCACTCTCTCAATGCTGACCCTCCGACAGTGCGGCACTCCCTCAGTACTGACCCTCCGACAGTGCGACACTCCCTCAGTACTGACCCTCCGACAGTGCGGCACTCCCTCAGTACTGACCCTCCCACAGTGCGACACTCCCTCAGTACTGACCCTCCGACAGTGCAGCACTCCCAGTACTGACTCTCCGACAGTGCGGTGCTCCCTCAGTACTGACTCTCCGACAGTGCAGCACTCCCAGTACTGACTCTCCGACAGTGCGGTGCTCCCTCAGTACTGACCGTCCGACAGTGCGACACTCCCTCAGTGCTGACCCTCTGAAAGTGTGGCACTCCCTCAGTACTGACCCACCGAACGTGCGGCGCTCCCTCAGTACTGACCCTCCGACAGCGCGGAGCCTCCTCAGTCCTGAACCCCCGACAGAGCGGCGCTCCCTCTGTACTGACCCTCCGACAGTGCGGCTCTCCCTCAGTACTGACCCTCTGACAGAGTGGCACTCCCTCAGTACTGACCCTCCGATAGTGCCGCGCTCCCTCAGTACTGACTCTCTGACAGTGCGGCACTCCCTCGGTGCTGACCCTCCGACAGTGCGGCACTCCTTCAGTACTGACCCTCTGACAGTGCAGCACTCCTTCAGTACTGACTCTCCGTACAATGCGGCAGTCCCTCAGTACTGACTCTCCGACAGTGCGGCACTCCCTCGGTACTGACCCTCCGACAGTGCGGCACTCCCTCAGTACTGACCCTCTGACAGTGCAGCACTCCTTTAGTACTGACTCTCCGACAGTGCGGCACTCCCTCAGTACTGACCCTCCGACAGTGCGGCACTCCCTCGGTACTGACCCTCCGACAGTGCGGCGCACCCTCAGTACTGACCCTCTGAAGGATGCGGCGCTCCCTCAGTACTGTCCCACCGACAGTGCGGCACTCCCTCAGTACTGACCCTCCGACAGAGCGGCGCTCCCTCAGTACTGACCCTCTGACAATGCAGCACTCCTTCAGTCCTGACTCTCCGACAGTGTGGCACTCCCTCAGTGCTGGCCCGCCGGCAGAGTGGCGGTCCCTCAGTACTGACCCTCCGACAGCGCGGCACTCCCTCAGTGCTGACCCTCTGACAGTGCGGCACTCCCTCAGTACTGACCCTCCGACAGTGCGGCACTGCCTCAGTACTGACCCTCCGACAGTGCGGCACTCCCTCAGTACTGACCCTCCCACAGTGCGACACTCCCTCAGTACTGACCCTCCGACAGTGTGGCACTCCCTCAGTACTGACTCTCCGACAGTGCAGCACTCCCAGTACTGACTCTCCGACAGTGCGGTGCTCCCTCAGTACTGACCGTCCGACAGTGCGACACTCCCTCAGTGCTGACCCTCTGAAAGTGTGGCACTCCCTCAGTACTGACCCTCCGAACGTGCGGCGCTCCCACAGTACTGACCCTCCGACAGCGCGGAGCCTCCTCAGTACTGAACCCCCGACAGAGCGGCGCTCCCTCTGTACTGACCCTCCGACAGTGCGGCTCTCCCTCAGTACTGACCCTCTGACAGAGTGGCACTCCCTCAGTACTGACCCTCCGATAGTGCCGCGCTCCCTCAGTACTGACTCTTTGACAGTGCGGCACTCCCTCGGTGCTGACCCTCCGACAGTGCGGCGCTCCCTCAGTATTGACCCTCTGACAGTGCAGCACTCCTTCAGTACTGACTCTCCGTACAATGCGGCAGTCCCTCAGTACTGACTCTCCGACAGTGCAGCACTCCCTCGGTACTGACCCTCCGACAGAGCGGCGCTCCCTCAGTACTGACCCTCTGACAATGCAGCACTCCTTCTGTCCTGACTCTCCGACAGTGTGGCACTCCCTCAGTACTGACCCTCCGTCAGCGCGGCACTCCCTCAGTGCTGACCCTCTGACAGTGCGGCACTCCCTCAGTACTGACCCTCCGACAGTGTGGTACTCCCTTGGTGCTGAGCTTCCGACAGTGCGGCACTCCCTCAGATCTGACCCTCTGACAGTGCAGCACTCCCTCGGTACTGACCCTCCGACAGTTTGGCACTCCCTCAGTACTGAATCTCCGACAGTGCAGCGCACCCTCAGTACTGACCCTCCGAAGGATGCGGCGGTCCCTCAGTACTGACCCTCCGACAGTGCGGCACTCCTTCGGTACTGACCCTCCGACATTGCGGCGCCCCTCAGTACTGACCCTCCGACAGTGCGGCGCACCCTCAGTACTGACCCTCCGAAGGTTGCGGTGCTCCCTCGGTACTGACCCTCCGACAGTGCGGCACTCCCTCGGTACTGACCCTCCGACAGTGCGGCCCTCCCTCAGTACTGACTCTCCGACAGTGTGGCACTCCCTCAGTACTGACCCTCCGGCAGAGTGGCACTCTCTCAGTACTGACCCTCTGACAGTGCGGCGCTCCTTCAGTACTGACTCTCCGACAGTGCAGCACTCCCTCAGTACTGACTCTCCGACAGTGCGGCGCTCCCTCATTACTGACCCTCCGACAGTGCGGCAGTCCCTCAGTACTGACCCTCCGACAGTGCGGCGCACCCTCAGGACTGACCCTCCGACAGTGCGGCGCACCCTCAGTACTGACCCTCCGAAGGATGCGGCGCTCCCTCAGTACTGACCCTCCGACAGAGTGGCGGTCCCTCAGTACTGACCCTCCGACGGTGCTGCACTGCCTCAGTACTGACCCTCCGACAATGCGGCACTCCGTCAGTACAGACCCTCCGACAGTGCGGCACTCCCTCAGTACTGACCCTCCGACAGTGCAGCACTCCCTCAGTACTGACCCTCCGACAGTGCGGAGCTCCCTCAGGACTGACCCTCCGACAGTGCAGCACTCCCTCAGTACTGACTCTCCGACATGCGGCACTCCCTCAGTACTGACTCTCCGAAAGTGCGGCGCTCCCTCAGTACTGACCCTCCGACAGTGTGGCACTCTCACAGTACTGACCCGCCGGCAGAGTGGCGGTCCCTCAGTACTGACCCTCCGACAGTGCGGCACTCCCTCAGTACTGACCCTCCGACAGTGCGGCACTCCCTCGGTACTGACCCTCCGACAGTGCGGTGCTCCCTCAGTACTGACCCTCCGAAGGTTTCGGCGCTCCCTCGGTACTGACCCTCCGACAGTTGCGGCACTCCCTCGATACTGACCCTCCGACAGTGCGGCACTCCCTCGGTACTGACCCTCCGACAGTGCGGCACTCCCTCAGTACTGACCCTCCGGCAGAGTGGCACTCCCTCAGTACTGACCCTCCGACGGTGCTGCACTCCCTCAGTACTGACCCTCCATCAGTGCAGCACTCCCTCGACACTGACCTTCCGACAGTGCGGCGCTCCCTCAGTACTGACCCTCCGACAGTGCGGCACTCCCTCAGTACTGACTCCGACAGTGTGGCACTCCCTCGGTACTGACCCTCCGACAGTGCGGCGCTCCCTCAGTACTGACCCTCTGAAGGCTGCGGCGCTCCCTTAGTACTGACCCTCCGACAGTGCGGCACTCCCTCAGTACTGACCCTCCGACAGAGCGGCACTCCCTCAACACTGACCCTCCGACAGTGCGGCGCTCCCTCAGCACTGACCCTCCGACAGTGCGGCACTCCCGCAGTACTGACCCTCCGACAGTGTGGTACTCCCTCGGTACTGACCTTCCGACAGTGTGGCACTCCCTCAGTACTGACCCTCCGACAGTGCGGCGCTCCCTCAGCACTGACCCTCCGACAGTGCGGCGCTCCCTCAGTACTGACCCTCCGACAGAGCGGCACTCCCTCAGTACTGACCCTCCGACAGTGCGGCACTCCCTCATTACTGACTCTCCGACATGCGGCACTCCCTCAGATCTGAATCTCCGACAGAGCGGCGCTCCCTCAGTACTGACCCTCCGACAGTGCGGCACTCCCTCAGTACTGACCCTCCGACAGTGCGGCAGTCCCTCGGTATGGACCCTCCGACAGTGCGGCTCTCCCTCAGTACTGACCCTCCGACGGTGCTGCACTGCCTCAGTACTGACCCTCCGACAATGCGGCACTCCGTCAGTACAGACCCTCCGACAGTGCGGCACTCCCTCAGTACTGACCCTCCGACAGTGCAGCACTCCCTCAGTACTGACCCTCCGACAGTGCGGAGCTCCCTCAGTACTGACCCTCCGACAGTGCAGCACTCCCTCAGTACTGACTCTCCGACATGCGGCACTCCCTCAGTACTGACTCTCCGAAAGTGCGGCGCTCCCTCAGTACTGACCCTCCGACAGCGCGGCACTCCCTCAGTACTGACCCTCTGACAGTGCATCACTCCCTCAATACAGACCCTCCGACAGTGTAGCACTCCTTCAGTCCTGACCCTCCGACAGTGCGGCGCTCCCTCAGTACTGACCCTCTGACAGTGCAGCACTCCCTCAATACAGACCCTCCGACAGTGTAGCACTCCCTCAGTACTGACTCTCCGACAGTGTGGCACTCCCTCAGTACTGACTCTCCGACAGTGTGGCACTCCCACAGTACTGACCCGCCGGCAGAGTGGCGGTCCCTCAGTACTGACCCTCCGACAGTGCGGCACTCCCTCAGTACTGACCCTCCGACAGTGCGGCACTCCCTCGGTACTGACCCTCCGACAGTGCGGTGCTCCCTCAGTACTGACCCTCCGACAGTGCGGCGCTCCCTCAGTACTGACCCTCCGAAGGTTTCGGCGCTCCCTCGGTACTGACCCTCCGACAGTTGCGGCACTCCCTCGATACTGACCCTCCGACAGTGCGGCACTCCCTCGGTACTGACCCTCCGACAGTGCGGCGCTCCCTCAGTACTGACTCTCCGACAGTGTGGCACTCCCTCAGTACTGACCCTCCGGCAGAGTGGCACTCCCTCAGTACTGACCCTCCGACGGTGCTGCACTCCCTCAGTACTGACCCTCCATCAGTGCAGCACTCCCTCAGTACTGACCCTCCGACAGAGCGGCACTCCCTCGACACTGACCTTCCGACAGTGCGGCAGTCCCTCAGTACTGACTCCGACAGTGCTGCACTCCCTCGGTACTGACCCTCCGACAGTGCGGCGCTCCCTCAGTACTGACCCTCTGAAGGCTGCGGCACTCCCTCAGTACTGACCCTCCGACAGAGCGGCACTCCCTCAACACTGACCCTCCGACAGTGCGGCGCTCCCTCAGCACTGACCCTCCGACAGTGCGGCACTCCCTCAGTACTGACCCTCCGACAGAGCGGCACTCCCTCGACACTGACCTTCCGACAGTGCGGCAGTCCCTCAGTACTGACTCCGACAGTGCTGCACTCCCTCGGTACTGACCCTCCGACAGTGCGGCGCTCCCTCAGTACTGACCCTCTGAAGGCTGCGGCACTCCCTCAGTACTGACCCTCCGACAGAGCGGCACTCCCTCAGCACTGACCCTCCGACAGTGCGGCGCTCCCTCAGCACTGACCCTCCGACAGTGCGGCGCTCCCTCAGTACTGACCCTCCGACAGTGCGGCAGTCCCTCAGTACTGACTCCGACAGTGCTGCACTCCCTCGGTACTGACCCTCCGACAGTGCGGCGCTCCCTCAGTACTGACCCTCTGAAGGCTGCGGCACTCCCTCAGTACTGACCCTCCGACAGAGCGGCACTCCCTCAACACTGACCCTCCGACAGTGCGGCGCTCCCTCAGCACTGACCCTCCGACAGTGCGGCACTCCCGCAGTACTGACCCTCCGACAGTGTGGTACTCCCTCGGTACTGACCTTCCGACAGTGTGGCACTCCCTCAGTACTGACCCTCCGACAGTGCGGCGCTCCCTCAGCACTGACCCTCCGACAGTGCGGCGCTCCCTCAGTACTGACCCTCCGACAGTGCGGCACTCCCTCATTACTGACTCTCCGACATGCGGCACTCCCTCAGATCTGAATCTCCGACAGAGCGGCACTCCCTCAGTACTGACCCTCCGACAGTGCGGCAGTCCCTCGGTATGGACCCTCCGACAGTGCGGCGCTCCCTCAGTACTGACCCTCCGACAGTGCGGCGCTCCCTCAGTACTGACCCTCCGACAGTGCGGCACTCCCTCAGTACTGACCCTCCGACAGAGCGGCACTCCCTCAACACTGACCCTCCGACAGTGCGGCGCTCCCTCAGCACTGACCCTCCGACAGTGCGGCACTCCCGCAGTACTGACCCTCCGACAGTGTGGTACTCCCTCGGTACTGACCTTCCGACAGTGTGGCACTCCCTCAGTACTGACCCTCCGACAGTGCAGCGCTCCCTCAGCACTGACCCTCCGACAGTGCGGCGCTCCCTCAGTACTGACCCTCCGACAGAGCGGCACTCCCTCGACACTGACCTTCCGACAGTGCGGCGCTCCCTCAGTACTGACCCGCCGGCAGAGTGGCGGTCCCTCAGTACTGACCCTCCGACAGTGCGGCACTCCCTCAGTACTGACCCTCCGACAGTGCGGTGCTCCCTCAGTACTGACCCTCCGACAGTGTAGCACTCCCTCAGTACTGACCGTCCGACAGTGCGACAGTCCCTCAGTGCTGACTCTCCGTACAATGCGGCAGTCCCTCAGTACTGACTCTCCGACAGTGCAGCACTCCCTCGGTACTGACCCTCCGACAGAGCGGCGCTCCCTCAGTACTGACCCTCTGACAATGCAGCACTCCTTCTGTCCTGACTCTCCGACAGTGTGGTACTCCCTTGGTGCTGAGCTTCCGACAGTGCGGCACTCCCTCAGATCTGACCCTCTGACAGTGCGGCACTCCCTCAGTACTGTATCTCCGACAGTGCGGCACTCCCTCGGTACTGGCCCTCCGACAGTGCAGCGCACCCTCAGTACTGACCCTCCGAAGGATGCGGCGCTCCCTCAGTACTGACCCTCCGACAGAGTGGCGGTCCCTCAGTACTGACCCTCCGACAGTGCGGCACTCCTTCGGTACTGACCCTCCGACATTGCGGCGCCCCTCAGTACTGACCCTCCGACAGTGCGGCGCACCCTCAGTACTGACCCTCCGAAGGTTGCGGTGCTCCCTCGGTACTGACCCTCCGACAGTGCGGCACTCCCTCGGTACTGACCCTCCGACAGTGCGGCCCTCCCTCAGTACTGACTCTCCGGCAGAGTGGCACTCTCTCGGTACTGACCCTCCGACAGTGCGGCCCTCCCTCAGTACTGACCCTCCGGCAGAGTGGCACTCTCTCAGTACTGACCCTCTGACAGTGCGGCGCTCCTTCAGTACTGACTCTCCGACAGTGCAGCACTCCCTCAGTACTGACCCTCCGACAGTGCGGCGCACCCTCAGTACTGACCCTCCGAAGGATGCGGCGCTCCCTCAGTACTGACCCTCCGACAGAGTGGCGGTCCCTCAGTACTGACCCTCCGACGGTGCTGCACTGCCTCAGTACTGACCCTCCGACAATGCGGCACTCCGTCAGTACAGACCCTCCGACAGTGCGGCACTCCCTCAGTACTGACCCTCCGACAGTGCAGCACTCCCTCAGTACTGACCCTCCGACAGTGCGGCACTCCCTCGGTACTGACCCTCCGACAGTGCGGTGCTCCCTCAGTACTGACCCTCCGAAGGTTTCGGCGCTCCCTCGGTACTGACCCTCCGACAGTTGCGGCACTCCCTCGATACTGACCCTCCGACAGTGCGGCACTCCCTCGGTACTGACCCTCCGACAGTGCGGCGCTCCCTCAGTACTGACTCTCCGACAGTGTGGCACTCCCTCAGTACTGACCCTCCGGCAGAGTGGCACTCCCTCAGTACTGACCCTCCGATGGTGCAGCACTCCCTCAGTACTGACCCTCCGACAGAGCGGCACTCTCTCGACACTGACCTTCCGACAGTGCGGCGCTCCCTCAGTACTGACCCTCCGACAGTGCGGCAGTCCCTCAGTACTGACTCCGACAGTGTGGCACTCCCTCGGTACTGACCCTCCGACAGTGCGGCGCTCCCTCAGTACTGACCCTCTGAAGGCTGCGGCGCTCCCTTAGTACTGACCCTCCGACAGTGCGGCACTCCCTCAGTACTGACCCTCCGACAGAGCGGCACTCCCTCAACACTGACCCTCCGACAGTGCGGCGCTCCCTCAGCACTGACCCTCCGACAGTGCGGCACTCCCGCAGTACTGACCCTCCGACGGTGTGGTACTCCCTCGGTACTGACCTTCCGACAGTGTGGCACTCCCTCAGTACTGACCCTCCGACAGTGCGGCGCTCCCTCAGCACTGACCCTCCGACAGTGCGGCGCTCCCTCAGTACTGACCCTCCGACAGAGCGGCACTCCCTCAGTACTGGCCCTCCGACAGTGCGGCAGTCCCTCGGTATGGACCCTCCGACAGTGCGGCACTCCCTCATTACTGACTCTCCGACATGCGGCACTCCCTCAGATCTGAATCTCCGACAGAGCGGCGCTCCCTCAGTACTGACCCTCCGACAGTGCGGCACTCCCTCAGTACTGACCCTCCGACAATGCGGCACTCCGTCAGTACAGACCCTCCGACAGTGCGGCACTCCCTCAGTACTGACCCTCCGACAGTGCAGCACTCCCTCAGTACTGACCCTCCGACAGTGCGGAGCTCCCTCAGTACTGACCCTCCGACAGTGCAGCACTCCCTCAGTACTGACTCTCCGACATGCGGCACTCCCTCAGTACTGACTCTCCGAAAGTGCGGCGCTCCCTCAGTACTGACCCTCCGACAGCGCGGCACTCCCTCAGTACAGACTCTCCGACAGTGCGGCGCTCCCTCAGTACTGACCCTCTGACAGTGCAGCACTCCCTCAATACAGACCCTCCGACAGTGTAGCACTCCCTCAGTACTGACCCTCCGACAGTGCGGCACTCCCTCGGTACTGACCCTCCGACAGTGCGGTGCTCCCTCAGTACTGACCCTCCGAAGGTTTCGGCGCTCCCTCGGTACTGACCCTCCGACAGTTGCGGCACTCCCTCGATACTGACCCTCCGACAGTGCGGCACTCCCTCGGTACTGACCCTCCGACAGTGTGGCGCTCCCTCAGTACTGACCCTCCGGCAGAGTGGCACTCCCTCAGTACTGACTCTCCGACAGTGTGGCACTCCCTCAGTACTGACCCTCCGGCAGAGTGGCACTCCCTCAGTACTGACCCTCCGACGGTGCTGCACTCCCTCGACACTGACCTTCCGACAGTGCGGCGCTCCCTCAGTACTGACCCTCCGACAGTGCGGCAGTCCCTCAGTACTGACTCCGACAGTGTGGCACTCCCTCGGTACTGACCCTCCGACAGTGCGGCGCTCCCTCAGTACTGACCCTCTGAAGGCTGCGGCGCTCCCTCAGTACTGACCCTCTGAAGGCTGCGGCGCTCCCTTAGTACTGACCCTCCGACAGTGCGGCACTCCCTCAGTACTGACCCTCCGACAGAGCGGCACTCCCTCAACACTGACCCTCCGACAGTGCGGCGCTCCCTCAGCACTGACCCTCCGACAGTGCGGCACTCCCGCAGTACTGACCCTCCGACAGTGTGGTACTCCCTCAGTACTGACCCTCCGACAGTGCGGCGCTCCCTCAGCACTGACCCTCCGACAGTGCGGCGCTCCCTCAGTACTGACCCTCCGACAGTGCGGCACTCCCTCATTACTGACTCTCCGACATGCGGCACTCCCTCAGATCTGAATCTCCGACAGTGCGGCAGTCCCTCGGTATGGACCCTCCGACAGTGCGGCTCTCCCTCAGTACTGACCCTCCGACAGTGCGGCACTCCCTCGGTACTGACCCTCCGACAGTGCGGCGCTCCCTCAGTACTGACTCTCCGACAGTGCGGCGCTCCCTCAGTACTGACCCTCCGACAGAGCGGCACTCCCTCAGTACTGACCCTCCGACAGTGCGGCGCTCCCTCAGTACTGACCCTCCGACAGTGCGGCACTCCCTCAGATCTGAATCTCCGACAGTGCGGCAGTCCCTCAGTATGGACCCTCCGACAGTGCGGCTCTCCCTCAGTACTGACCCTCCGACAGTGCGGCACTCCCTCGGTACTGACCCTCCGACAGTGCGGCGCTCCCTCAGTACTGACTCTCCGACAGTGTGGCACTCCCTCAGTACTGACCCTCCGACAGAGCGGCACTCCCTCGACACTGACCTTCCGACAGTGCGGCGCTCCCTCAGTACTGACCCTCCGACAGTGCGGCACTCCCTCGGTACTGACCCTCCGACAGTGCGGCGCTCCCTCAGTACTGACCCTCCGACAGTGCGGCGCTCCCTCAGTACTGACCCTCCGACAGAGCGGCACTCCCTCGACACTGACCCTCCGACAGTGCGGCACTCCCTCATTACTGACTCTCCGACATGCGGCACTCCCTCAGATCTGAATCTCCGACAGAGCGGCGCTCCCTCAGTACTGACCCTCCGACAGTGCGGCACTCCCTCAGTACTGACCCTCCGACAGTGCGGCAGTCCCTCGGTATGGACCCTCCGACAGTGCGGCTCTCCCTCAGTACTGACCCTCCGACAGTGCGGCACTCCCTCAGTACTGACCCTCCGACAGTGCGGCAGTCCCTCGGTATGGACCCTCCGACAGTGCGGCTCTCCCTCAGTACTGACCCTCCGACAGTGCGGCACTCCCTCGGTACTAACCCTCCGACAGTGCGGCGCTCCCTCAGTACTGACCCTCTGACAGTGCGGCAGTCCCTCGGTATGGACCCTCCGACAGTGCGGCTCTCCCTCAGTACTGACCCTCCGACAGTGCGGCACTCCCTCAGTACTGACCCTCCGACAGTGCGGCAGTCCCTCGGTATGGACCCTCCGACAGTGCGGCTCTCCCTCAGTACTGACCCTCCGACAGTGCGGCACTCCCTCTGCACTGACCCTCCGACAGTGCGGCACTCCCTCAGTGCTGACTCTCCGACAGTTTGGCACTCCCTCAGTACTGACTCTCCGACAGTGCGGCACTCCCTCTGTACTGACCTTCCGACAGTGCGGCGCTCCCTCTTTACTGACCTTCCGACAGTGCGGCGCTCCCTCAGTACTGTCCCTCCGACAGTGCGGCACTCCCTCAGTACTGACCTGCCGGCAGAGTGGCGGTCCCTCAGTACAGACTCTCCGACAGTGTGACACTCCCTCAGTACTGACCCTCTGACACTGCGGCACTCCCTCAGTGCTGACCCGCCGGCAGAGTGACGGTCCCTCAGTACTGACCCTCCGACAGTGCGGCACTCCCTCAGTACTGACTCTCCGACAGTTTGGCACTCCCTCAGTAGTGACTCTCCGACAGTTTGGCACTCCCTCAGTACTGACCCTCCGACAGTGTGACACTCCCTCAGTACTGTCCCGCCGGCAGAGTGGCGGTCCCTCAGTACTGACGCTCCGACAGCGCGGCACTCCCTCAGTACAGACTCTCCGACACTGCGGCACTCCCTCAGTACTGACTCTCCGACAGTGCGGCACTCCCTCAGCACTGACCCTCTGACAGTGCATCACTCCCTCAATACAGACCCTCCGACAGTGTAGCACTCCTTCAGTCCTGACCCTCCGACAGTGCGGCACGCCCTCAGTACTGACCCTCCGACAGTGCGGCACTCCCTCAGTACTGACTCTCCGACAGTTTGGCACTCCCTCGGTACTGACCCTCCGACAGTGCGGCGCACACTCAGTACTGACCCTCCGAAGGATGCGGCACTCCCTCAGTACTGACCCTCCGACAGTTGCGGCACTCCCTCAGTACTGACCCTCCGACAGTGCGGCACTCCTTCGGTACTGACCCTCCGACAGTGCGGCGCTCCCTCAGTACTGACCCTCTGACAGTGCGGCACTCCCTCAGTACTGACCCTCCGACAGTTGCGGCACTCCCTCAGTACTGACCCTCCGACAGTGCGGCACTCCTTCGGTACTGACCCTCCGATAGTGCGGCGCTCCCTCAGTACTGACTCTCTGACAGTGCGGCACTCCCTCGGTGCTGACCCTCCGACAGTGCAGCACTCCCTCAGTACTGACTCTCCAACAGTGCGGCACACCCTCAGTACTGACTCTCCAACAGTGCGGCACTCCATCAGTACTGACCCTCCGACAGTGCGGCACTCCCTCAGTACTGACTCTCCAACAGTGCGGCGCTCCCTCAGTACTGACCCTCGGACAGTGCGGCACTCCCTCGGTACTGACCCTCTGACAGAGCGACGCACCCTCAGTACTGACCCTCTGAAGGATGCGGCGCTCCCTCGGTAGTGACCCTCCGACAGTGCGGCGCTCCCTCAGTACTGACCCTCTGACAGTGCAGCACTCCTTCAGTACTGACTCTCCGACAGTGTGGCACTCCCTCAGTACTGACCCGCCGGCTGTGTAGCACTCCCTCAGTACTGACCCTCCGACAGTGCGGCACTCCCTCAATGCTGACCCTCTGACACTGTGGCACTACTTCAGTACTGACCCTCCGACAGTGTGGCGGTCCCTCAGTACTGACCCTCCGACAGCGCGGCACTCCCTCAGTACTGACCCTCCGACAGTGCGGCACTCCCTCAGTACTGACCCTCCGACAGTGCGGCACTCCCTCAGTACTGACCCTCCGACAGCGCGGCACTCCCTCAGTACAGACTCTCCGACAGTGCGGTACTCCCTCGGTGCTGACCTTCCGACAGTGTGGTACTCCCTCGGTACTGACCCTCCGACAGTGCGGTACTCCCTCGGTACTGACACTCCGACAGTGCGGCACTCCCTCAGTACTGACCCTCCCACAGTGCGACACTCCCTCAGTACTGACCCTCCGACAGTGTGGCACTCCCTCAGTACTGACTCTCCGACAGTGCAGCACTCCCAGTACTGACTCTCCGACAGTGCGGTGCTCCCTCAGTACTGACCGTCCGACAGTGCGACACTCCCTCAGTGCTGACCCTCTGAAAGTGTGGCACTCCCTCAGTACTGACCCTCCGAACGTGCGGCGCTCCCACAGTACTGACCCTCCGACAGCGCGGAGCCTCCTCAGTACTGAACCCCCGACAGAGCGGCGCTCCCTCTGTACTGACCCTCCGACAGTGCGGCTCTCCCTCAGTACTGACCCTCTGACAGAGTGGCACTCCCTCAGTACTGACCCTCCGATAGTGCCGCGCTCCCTCAGTACTGACTCTTTGACAGTGCGGCACTCCCTCGGTGCTGACCCTCCGACAGTGCGGCGCTCCCTCAGTATTGACCCTCTGACAGTGCAGCACTCCTTCAGTACTGACTCTCCGTACAATGCGGCAGTCCCTCAGTACTGACTCTCCGACAGTGCAGCACTCCCTCGGTACTGACCCTCCGACAGAGCGGCGCTCCCTCAGTACTGACCCTCTGACAATGCAGCACTCCTTCTGTCCTGACTCTCCGACAGTGTGGCACTCCCTCAGTACTGACCCTCCGACAGCGCGGCACTCCCTCAGTGCTGACCCTCTGACAGTGCGGCACTCCCTCAGTACTGACCCTCCGACAGTGTGGTACTCCCTTGGTGCTGAGCTTCCGACAGTGCGGCACTCCCTCAGATCTGACCCTCTGACAGTGCAGCACTCCATCAGTACTGACCCTCCGACAGTGCGGCACTCCCTCAGTACTGACTCTCCGACAGTGCGGCACTCCCTCCGTTCTGACTCTCCGACTGTGTGCCACTCCCTCAGTACTGACCCTCGGACAGTGCGGCACTCCCTCGGTACTGACCCTCCGACAGAGCGACGCACCCTCAGTACTGACCCTCTGAAGGATGCGGCGCTCCCTCGGTAGTGACCCTCCGACAGTGCGGCGCTCCCTCAGTACTGACCCTCTGACAGTGCAGCACTCCTTCAGTACTGACTCTCCGACAGTGTGGCACTCCCTCAGTACTGACCCGCCGGCTGTGTAGCACTCCCTCAGTGCTGACCCTCTGACACTGCGGCACTCCCTCAGTACTGACCCTCCGACAGTGTGGCGGTCCCTCAGTACTGACCCTCCGACAGCGCGGCACTCCCTCAGTACAGACTCTCCGACAGTGCGGCACTCCCTCAGTACTGACTCTCCGACAGTGCGGCACTCCCTCCGTTCTGACTCTCCGACTGTGTGCCACTCCCTCAGTACTGACCCTCGGACAGTGCGGCACTCCCTCGGTACTGACCCTCCGACAGAGCGACGCACCCTCAGTACTGACCCTCTGAAGGATGCGGCGCTCCCTCGGTAGTGACCCTCCGACAGTGCGGCGCTCCCTCAGTACTGACCCTCTGACAGTGCAGCACTCCTTCAGTACTGACTCTCCGACAGTGTGGCACTCCCTCAGTACTGACCCGCCGGCTGTGTAGCACTCCCTCAGTGCTGACCCTCTGACACTGCGGCACTCCCTCAGTACTGACCCTCCGACAGTGTGGCGGTCCCTCAGTACTGACCCTCCGACAGCGCGGCACTCCCTCAGTACAGACTCTCCGACAGTGCGGCACTCCCTCAGTACTGACTCTCCGACAGTGTGGTACTCCCTCGGTGCTGACCTTCCGACAGTGTGGTACTCCCTCGGTACTGACCCTCCGACAGTGTGGTACTCCCTCGGTACTGACCCTCTGACAGTGCATCACTCCCTCAGTACTGACCATCCGACAGTGCGGAACTCCCTCGGTACTGACCCTCTGATAGTGCGGCACTCCCTCAGTACTGACCCTCCGACAGTGCGGAGCTCCCTCGGTACTGACTCTCTGACTAGGCGGCGCTCCCTCAGTACTGACCCTCCGACAGCGCGGCACTCCCTCAGTACAGACTCTCCGACAGTGCGGCACTCCCTCAGTACTGACCCTCCGACAGTGCGGTGCTCCCTCTGTACTGACCCTCTTACAGTGCGGCGGTCCCTCAGTACTGACCCTCCGACAGTGCGGCACTCCCTCAGTACTGACTCTCCGACAGTTTGGCACTCCCTCGGTACTGACCCTCCGACAGAACGGCGCACCCTCAGTACTGACCCTCCGAAGGATGCGGCGCTCCCTCAGTACTGACCCTCCGACAGTGTGGCACTCCCTCAGTACTGACCCGCCGGCAGAGTGGCGGTCCCTCAGTACTGACCCTCCGACAGCGCGGCACTCCCTCAGTACAGACTCTCCGACAGTGCGGCACTCCCTCAGTACTGACCCTCCGACAGTGCGGTGCTCCCTCAGTACTGACCCAACGACAGTGCGGTGCTCCCTCAGTACTGACCCTCTGACAGTGCATCACTCCTTCAGTACTGACCGTCCGACAGTGTAGCACTCCCTCAGTACTGACCCTCTTACAGTGCGGCGCACCCTCAGTACTGACCCTCCGAAGGATGCGGCGCTCCCTCAGTACTGACCCTCCGACAGTGCGGCACTCCCTCAGTACTGACCCTCCGACAGTTGCGGCACTCCCTCAGTACTGACCCTCCGACAGTGCGGCACTCCTTCGGTACTGACCCTCTGACAGTGTGACACTCCCTCAGTACTGACCCTCTGAAAGTGTGACACTCCCTCAGTACTGACCCTCTGACAGTGCGGCACTCCCTCAGTACTGACCCTCTGACAGTGCAGCACTCCTTTAGTACTGACTCTCCGACAGTGCGGCGCTCCCTCAGTACTGATCCTCCGACAGAGCGGCACTCCCTCAGTACTGACCCTCCGACAGAGCGGCACTCCCTCAGTACTGACCCTCTGACAGTGTGGCACTCCCTCGGTACTGACCCTCCGACATTGCGACACTCCCTCAGTCCTGACCCTCCGACAGTGCAACACTCCCTCAGTACTGACCCTCCGACAGTGCGGCACTCCCTCAGTACTGACCCTCCGACAGTGCGACACTCCCTCAGTACTGACCCTCCGACAGTGCGGCACTCCCTCAGCACTGACCATCCGACAGTGCGGCACTCCTTCAGTACTGACTCTCCGACAGTGTGGCACTCCCTCAGTACTGACCCGCCGGCAGAGTGGCGGTCCCTCAGTACTGACCCTCCGACAGTGCGGCACTCCCTCAGTACTGACCCTCCGACAGTGCGGTGCTCCCTCAGTACTGACCCTCCGACAGTGTAGCACTCCCTCAGTACTGACCGTCCGACAGTGCGACAGTCCCTCAGTGCTGACTCTCCGTACAATGCGGCAGTCCCTCAGTACTGACTCTCCGACAGTGCAGCACTCCCTCGGTACTGACCCTCCGACAGAGCGGCGCTCCCTCAGTACTGACCCTCTGACAATGCAGCACTCCTTCTGTCCTGACTCTCCGACAGTGTGGTACTCCCTTGGTGCTGACCCTCTGACAGTGCGGCACTCCCTCAGATCTGACCCTCTGACAGTGCGGCACTCCCTCAGTACTGAATCTCCGACAGTGCGGCACTCCCTCGGTACTGGCCCTCCGACAGTGCAGCGCACCCTCAGTACTGACCCTCCGAAGGATGCGGCGCTCCCTCAGTACTGACCCTCCGACAGAGTGGCGGTCCCTCAGTACTGACCCTCCGACAGTGCGGCACTCCTTCGGTACTGACCCTCCGACATTGCGGCGCCCCTCAGTACTGACCCTCCGACAGTGCGGCGCACCCTCAGTACTGACCCTCCGAAGGTTGCGGTGCTCCCTCGGTACTGACCCTCCGACAGTGCGGCACTCCCTCGGTACTGACCCTCCGACAGTGCGGCCCTCCCTCAGTACTGACTCTCCGACAGTGTGGCACTCCCTCAGTACTGACCCTCCGGCAGAGTGGCACTCTCTCAGTACTGACCCTCTGACAGTGCGGCGCTCCTTCAGTACTGACTCTCCGACAGTGCAGCACTCCCTCAGTACTGACTCTCCGACAGTGCGGCGCTCCCTCATTACTGACCCTCCGACAGTGCGGCAGTCCCTCAGTACTGACCCTCCGACAGTGCGGCGCACCCTCAGGACTGACCCTCCGACAGTGCGGCGCACCCTCAGTACTGACCCTCCGAAGGATGCGGCGCTCCCTCAGTACTGACCCTCCGACAGAGTGGCGGTCCCTCAGTACTGACCCTCCGACGGTGCTGCACTGCCTCAGTACTGACCCTCCGACAATGCGGCACTCCGTCAGTACAGACCCTCCGACAGTGCGGCACTCCCTCAGTACTGACCCTCCGACAGTGCAGCACTCCCTCAGTACTGACCCTCCGACAGTGCGGCACTCCCTCGGTACTGACCCTCCGACAGTGCGGTGCTCCCTCAGTACTGACCCTCCGAAGGTTTCGGCGCTCCCTCGGTACTGACCCTCCGACAGTTGCGGCACTCCCTCGATACTGACCCTCCGACAGTGCGGCACTCCCTCGGTACTGACCCTCCGACAGTGCGGCGCTCCCTCAGTACTGACTCTCCGACAGTGTGGCACTCCCTCAGTACTGACCCTCCGGCAGAGTGGCACTCCCTCAGTACTGACCCTCCGATGGTGCAGCACTCCCTCAGTACTGACCCTCCGACAGAGCGGCACTCCCTCGACACTGACCTTCCGACAGTGCGGCGCTCCCTCAGTACTGACCCTCCGACAGTGCGGCAGTCCCTCAGTACTGACTCCGACAGTGTGGCACTCCCTCGGTACTGACCCTCCGACAGTGCGGCGCTCCCTCAGTACTGACCCTCTGAAGGCTGCGGCGCTCCCTTAGTACTGACCCTCCGACAGTGCGGCACTCCCTCAGTACTGACCCTCCGACAGAGCGGCACTCCCTCAACACTGACCCTCCGACAGTGCGGCGCTCCCTCAGCACTGACCCTCCGACAGTGCGGCACTCCCGCAGTACTGACCCTCCGACAGTGTGGTACTCCCTCGGTACTGACCTTCCGACAGTGTGGCACTCCCTCAGTACTGACCCTCCGACAGTGCGGCGCTCCCTCAGCACTGACCCTCCGACAGTGCGGCGCTCCCTCAGTACTGACCCTCCGACAGAGCGGCACTCCCTCAGTACTGGCCCTCCGACAGTGCGGCAGTCCCTCGGTATGGACCCTCCGACAGTGCGGCACTCCCTCATTACTGACTCTCCGACATGCGGCACTCCCTCAGATCTGAATCTCCGACAGAGCGGCGCTCCCTCAGTACTGACCCTCCGACAGTGCGGCACTCCCTCAGTACTGACCCTCCGACAGTGCGGCAGTCCCTCGGTATGGACCCTCCGACAGTGCGGCTCTCCCTCAGTACTGACCCTCCGACGGTGCTGCACTGCCTCAGTACTGACCCTCCGACAATGCGGCACTCCGTCAGTACAGACCCTCCGACAGTGCGGCACTCCCTCAGTACTGACCCTCCGACAGTGCAGCACTCCCTCAGTACTGACCCTCCGACAGTGCGGAGCTCCCTCAGTACTGACCCTCCGACAGTGCAGCACTCCCTCAGTACTGACTCTCCGACATGCGGCACTCCCTCAGTACTGACTCTCCGAAAGTGCGGCGCTCCCTCAGTACTGACCCTCCGACAGCGCGGCACTCCCTCAGTACAGACTCTCCGACAGTGCGGCGCTCCCTCAGTACTGACCCTCTGACAGTGCAGCACTCCCTCAATACAGACCCTCCGACAGTGTAGCACTCCCTCAGTACTGACCCTCCGACAGTGCGGCACTCCCTCGGTACTGACCCTCCGACAGTGCGGTGCTCCCTCAGTACTGACCCTCCGAAGGTTTCGGCGCTCCCTCGGTACTGACCCTCCGACAGTTGCGGCACTCCCTCGATACTGACCCTCCGACAGTGCGGCACTCCCTCGGTACTGACCCTCCGACAGTGTGGCGCTCCCTCAGTACTGACCCTCCGGCAGAGTGGCACTCCCTCAGTACTGACTCTCCGACAGTGTGGCACTCCCTCAGTACTGACCCTCCGGCAGAGTGGCACTCCCTCAGTACTGACCCTCCGACGGTGCTGCACTCCCTCAGTACTGACCCTCCATCAGTGCAGCACTCCCTCAGTACTGACCCTCCGACAGAACGGCACTCCCTCGACACTGACCTTCCGACAGTGCGGCGCTCCCTCAGTACTGACCCTCCGACAGTGCGGCAGTCCCTCAGTACTGACTCCGACAGTGTGGCACTCCCTCGGTACTGACCCTCCGACAGTGCGGCGCTCCCTCAGTACTGACCCTCTGAAGGCTGCGGCGCTCCCTCAGTACTGACCCTCTGAAGGCTGCGGCGCTCCCTTAGTACTGACCCTCCGACAGTGCGGCACTCCCTCAGTACTGACCCTCCGACAGAGCGGCACTCCCTCAACACTGACCCTCCGACAGTGCGGCGCTCCCTCAGCACTGACCCTCCGACAGTGCGGCACTCCCGCAGTACTGACCCTCCGACAGTGTGGTACTCCCTCAGTACTGACCCTCCGACAGTGCGGCGCTCCCTCAGCACTGACCCTCCGACAGTGCGGCGCTCCCTCAGTACTGACCCTCCGACAGTGCGGCACTCCCTCATTACTGACTCTCCGACATGCGGCACTCCCTCAGATCTGAATCTCCGACAGTGCGGCAGTCCCTCGGTATGGACCCTCCGACAGTGCGGCTCTCCCTCAGTACTGACCCTCCGACAGTGCGGCACTCCCTCGGTACTGACCCTCCGACAGTGCGGCGCTCCCTCAGTACTGACTCTCCGACAGTGCGGCGCTCCCTCAGTACTGACCCTCCGACAGAGCGGCACTCCCTCAGTACTGACCCTCCGACAGTGCGGCGCTCCCTCAGTACTGACTCTCCGACAGTGCGGCGCTCCCTCAGTACTGACCCTCCGACAGAGCGGCACTCCCTCAGTACTGACCCTCCGACAGTGCGGCGCTCCCTCAGTACTGACCCTCCGACAGTGCGGCACTCCCTCAGATCTGAATCTCCGACAGTGCGGCAGTCCCTCGGTATGGACCCTCCGACAGTGCGGCTCTCCCTCAGTACTGACCCTCCGACAGTGCGGCACTCCCTCGGTACTGACCCTCCGACAGTGCGGCGCTCCCTCAGTACTGACTCTCCGACAGTGTGGCACTCCCTCAGTACTGACCCTCCGACAGAGCGGCACTCCCTCGACACTGACCTTCCGACAGTGCGGCGCTCCCTCAGTACTGACCCTCCGACAGTGCGGCACTCCCTCGGTACTGACCCTCCGACAGTGCGGCGCTCCCTCAGTACTGACCCTCCGACAGTGCGGCGCTCCCTCAGTACTGACCCTCCGACAGAGCGGCACTCCCTCGACACTGACCCTCCGACAGTGCGGCACTCCCTCATTACTGACTCTCCGACATGCGGCACTCCCTCAGATCTGAATCTCCGACAGAGCGGCGCTCCCTCAGTACTGACCCTCCGACAGTGCGGCACTCCCTCAGTACTGACCCTCCGACAGTGCGGCAGTCCCTCGGTATGGACCCTCCGACAGTGCGGCTCTCCCTCAGTACTGACCCTCCGACAGTGCGGCTCTCCCTCAGTACTGACCCTCCGACAGTGCGGCACTCCCTCAGTACTGACCCTCCGACAGTGCGGCAGTCCCTCGGTATGGACCCTCCGACAGTGCGGCTCTCCCTCAGTACTGACCCTCCGACAGTGCGGCACTCCCTCGGTACTAACCCTCCGACAGTGCGGCGCTCCCTCAGTACTGACCCTCTGACAGTGCGGCAGTCCCTCGGTATGGACCCTCCGACAGTGCGGCTCTCCCTCAGTACTGACCCTCCGACAGTGCGGCACTCCCTCAGTACTGACCCTCCGACAGTGCGGCAGTCCCTCGGTATGGACCCTCCGACAGTGCGGCTCTCCCTCAGTACTGACCCTCCGACAGTGCGGCACTCCCTCTGCACTGACCCTCCGACAGTGCGGCACTCCCTCAGTGCTGACTCTCCGACAGTTTGGCACTCCCTCAGTACTGACTCTCCGACAGTGCGGCACTCCCTCTGTACTGACCTTCCGACAGTGCGGCGCTCCCTCTTTACTGACCTTCCGACAGTGCGGCGCTCCCTCAGTACTGTCCCTCCGACAGTGCGGCACTCCCTCAGTACTGACCTGCCGGCAGAGTGGCGGTCCCTCAGTACAGACTCTCCGACAGTGTGACACTCCCTCAGTACTGACCCTCTGACACTGCGGCACTCCCTCAGTGCTGACCCGCCGGCAGAGTGACGGTCCCTCAGTACTGACCCTCCGACAGTGCGGCACTCCCTCAGTACTGACTCTCCGACAGTTTGGCACTCCCTCAGTAGTGACTCTCCGACAGTTTGGCACTCCCTCAGTACTGACCCTCCGACAGTGTGACACTCCCTCAGTACTGTCCCGCCGGCAGAGTGGCGGTCCCTCAGTACTGACGCTCCGACAGCGCGGCACTCCCTCAGTACTGACTCTCCGACAGTGCGGCACTCCCTCAGCACTGACCCTCTGACAGTGCATCACTCCCTCAATACAGACCCTCCGACAGTGTAGCACTCCTTCAGTCCTGACCCTCCGACAGTGCGGCACGCCCTCAGTACTGACCCTCCGACAGTGCGGCACTCCCTCAGTACTGACTCTCCGACAGTTTGGCACTCCCTCGGTACTGACCCTCCGACAGTGCGGCGCACACTCAGTACTGACCCTCCGAAGGATGCGGCACTCCCTCAGTACTGACCCTCCGACAGTTGCGGCACTCCCTCAGTACTGACCCTCCGACAGTGCGGCACTCCTTCGGTACTGACCCTCCGACAGTGCGGCGCTCCCTCAGTACTGACCCTCCGACAGTTGCGGCACTCCCTCAGTACTGACCCTCCGATAGTGCGGCGCTCCCTCAGTACTGACTCTCTGACAGTGCGGCACTCCCTCGGTGCTGACCCTCCGACAGTGCAGCACTCCCTCAGTACTGACTCTCCAACAGTGCGGCACACCCTCAGTACTGACTCTCCAACAGTGCGGCACTCCATCAGTACTGACCCTCCGACAGTGCGGCACTCCCTCAGTACTGACTCTCCGACAGTGCGGCACTCCCTCCGTTCTGACTCTCCGACTGTGTGCCACTCCCTCAGTACTGACCCTCGGACAGTGCGGCACTCCCTCGGTACTGACCCTCTGACAGAGCGACGCACCCTCAGTACTGACCCTCTGAAGGATGCGGCGCTCCCTCGGTAGTGACCCTCCGACAGTGCGGCGCTCCCTCAGTACTGACCCTCTGACAGTGCAGCACTCCTTCAGTACTGACTCTCCGACAGTGTGGCACTCCCTCAGTACTGACCCGCCGGCTGTGTAGCACTCCCTCAGTGCTGACCCTCCGACAGTGCGGCACTCCCTCAGTACTGACCCTCTGACACTGTGGCGGTCCCTCAGTACTGACCCTCCGACAGCGCGGCACTCCCTCAGTACAGACTCTCCGACAGTGCGGTACTCCCTCGGTGCTGACCTTCCGACAGTGTGGTACTCCCTCGGTACTGACCCTCCGACAGTGCGGTACTCCCTCGGTACTGACACTCTGACAGTGCGGCACTCCCTCAGTACTGACCATCCGACAGTGCGGAACTCCCTCGGTACTGACCCTCTGATAGTGCGGCACTCCCTCAGTACTGACCCTCCGACAGTGCGGAGCTCCCTCGGTACTGACTCTCTGACTAGGCGGCGCTCCCTCAGTACTGACCCTCCGACAGCGCGGCGCTCCCTCAGTACAGACTCTCCGACAGTGCGGCACTCCCTCAGTACTGACCCTCCGACAGTGCGGTGCTCCCTCTGTACTGACCCTCTTACAGTGCGGCGGTCCCTCAGTACTGACCCTCCGACAGTGCGGCACTCCCTCAGTACTGACTCTCCGACAGTTTGGCACTCCCTCGGTACTGACCCTCCGACAGAACGGCGCACCCTCAGTACTGACCCTCCGAAGGATGCGGCGCTCCCTCAGTACTGACCCTCCGACAGTGTGGCACTCCCTCAGTACTGACCCGCCGGCAGAGTGGCGGTCCCTCAGTACTGACCCTCCGACAGCGCGGCACTCCCTCAGTACAGACTCTCCGACAGTGCGGCACTCCTTCGGTACTGACCCTCCGACAGTGTGGCACTCCCTCAGTACTGACCCTCCGACAGTTGCGGCACTCCCTCAGTACTGACCCTCCGACAGTTGCGGCACTCCCTCAGTACTGACCCTCTTACAGTGCGGCGCACCCTCAGTACTGACCCTCCGAAGGATGCGGCGCTCCCTCAGTACTGACCCTCCGACAGTGCGGCACTCCTTCGGTACTGACCCTCCGACAGTGTGGCACTCCCTCAGTACTGACCCTCCGACAGTTGCGGCACTCCCTCAGTACTGACCCTCCGACAGTGCGGCACTCCTTCGGTACTGACCCTCTGACAGTGTGACACTCCCTCAGTACTGACCCTCTGAAAGTGTGACACTCCCTCAGTACTGACCCTCTTACAGTGCGGCGCACCCTCAGTACTGACCCTCTGACAGTGCAGCACTCCTTTAGTACTGACCCTCCGACAGTGCGGCGCTCCCTCAGTACTGATCCTCCGACAGAGCGGCACTCCCTCAGTACTGACCCTCCGACAGAGCGGCACTCCCTCAGTACTGACCCTCCGACAGTGCAACACTCCCTCAGTACTGACCCTCCGACAGTGCGGCACTCCCTCAGTACTGACCCTCCGACAGTGCGACACTCCCTCAGCACTGACCATCCGACAGTGCGGCACTCCTTCAGTACTGACTCTCCGACAGTGTGGCACTCCCTCAGTACTGACCCGCCGGCAGAGTGGCGGTCCCTCAGTACTGACCCTCCGACAGTGCGGCACTCCCTCAGTACTGACCCTCCGACAGTGCGGCACTCCCTCGGTACTGACCCTCCGACAGTGCGGTGCTCCCTCAGTACTGACCCTCCGACAGTGCGGCACTCCCTCAGTACTGACCCTCCGACAGTGCGGCACTCCCTCGGTACTGACCCTCCGACAGTGTGGCACTCCCTCAGTACTGACCCTTCGACAGTGCGGCACTCCCTCAGTGCTGACTCTCCGAACGTGCGGCGCTCCCTCGGTGCTGACCCTCCGACAGTGCGGCGCTCCCTCAGTACTGACCCTCCGACGGTGCTGCACTCCCTCAGTACTGACCCTCCATCAGTGCAGCACTCCCTCAGTACTGAATCTCCGACAGTGCGGCACTCCCTCGGTACTGGCCCTCCGACAGTGCGGCGCACCCTCAGTACTGACCCTCCGAAGGATGCGGCGCTCCCTCAGTACTGACCCTCCGACAGAGTGGCGGTCCCTCAGTACTGACCCTCCGACAGTGCGGCACTCCTTCGGTACTGACCCTCCGACTTTGCGGCGCCCCTCAGTACTGACCCTCTGACAGTGCGGCGGTCCCTCAGTACTGACCCTCCGACAGTGCGGCACTCCTTCGGTACTGACCCTCCGACTTTGCGGCGCCCCTCAGTACTGACCCTCTGACAGTGCGGCGCACCCTCAGTACAGACCCTCCAAAGGTTGCGGCGCTCCCTCGGTACTGACCCTCCGACAGTGCGGCACTCCCTCGGTACTGACCCTCCAACAGTGCGCCCCTCCCTCAGTACTGACTCTCCGACAGTGTGGCACTCCCTCAGTACTGACTCTCCGAAAGTGCGGCGCTCCCTCAGTACTGACTCTCCGACAGCGCGGCACTCCTTCAGTACTGACCCTCCGACAGTGTGGCACTCCCTCAGTACTGACTCTCCGACAGTGCAGCACTCCTTCAGTACTGACCCTCCGACAGTGTGGCACTCCCACAGTACTGACCCTCCGACAGTGCGGCACTCCCTCAGTACTGACCCTCCGACGGTGCTGCACTGCCTCAGTACTGACCCTCCGACAATGCGGCACTCCGTCAGTACAGACCCTCCGACAGTGCGGCACTCCCTCAGTACTGACCCTCCGACAGTGCAGCACTCCCTCAGTACTGACCCTCCGACAGTGCGGAGCTCCCTCAGTACTGACCCTCCGACAGTGCAGCACTCCCTCAGTACTGACTCTCCGACATGCGGCACTCCCTCAGTACTGACTCTCCGAAAGTGCGGCGCTCCCTCAGTACTGACCCTCCGACAGCGCGGCACTCCCTCAGTACAGACTCTCCGACAGTGCGGCGCTCCCTCAGTACTGACCCTCTGACAGTGCAGCACTCCCTCAATACAGACCCTCCGACAGTGTAGCACTCCCTCAGTACTGACCCTCCGACAGTGCGGCACTCCCTCGGTACTGACCCTCCGACAGTGCGGTGCTCCCTCAGTACTGACCCTCCGAAGGTTTCGGCGCTCACTCGGTACTGACCCTCCGACAGTTGCGGCACTCCCTCGATACTGACCCTCCGACAGTGCGGCACTCCCTCGGTACTGACCCTCCGACAGTGTGGCGCTCCCTCAGTACTGACCCTCCGGCAGAGTGGCACTCCCTCAGTACTGACTCTCCGACAGTGTGGCACTCCCTCAGTACTGACCCTCCGGCAGAGTGGCACTCCCTCAGTACTGACCCTCCGACGGTGCTGCACTCCCTCAGTACTGACCCTCCATCAGTGCAGCACTCCCTCAGTACTGACCCTCCGACAGAACGGCACTCCCTCGACACTGACCTTCCGACAGTGCGGCGCTCCCTCAGTACTGACCCTCCGACAGTGCGGCAGTCCCTCAGTACTGACTCCGACAGTGTGGCACTCCCTCGGTACTGACCCTCCGACAGTGCGGCGCTCCCTCAGTACTGACCCTCTGAAGGCTGCGGCGCTCCCTCAGTACTGACCCTCTGAAGGCTGCGGCGCTCCCTTAGTACTGACCCTCCGACAGTGCGGCACTCCCTCAGTACTGACCCTCCGACAGAGCGGCACTCCCTCAACACTGACCCTCCGACAGTGCGGCGCTCCCTCAGCACTGACCCTCCGACAGTGCGGCACTCCCGCAGTACTGACCCTCCGACAGTGTGGTACTCCCTCAGTACTGACCCTCCGACAGTGCGGCGCTCCCTCAGCACTGACCCTCCGACAGTGCGGCGCTCCCTCAGTACTGACCCTCCGACAGTGCGGCACTCCCTCATTACTGACTCTCCGACATGCGGCACTCCCTCAGATCTGAATCTCCGACAGTGCGGCAGTCCCTCGGTATGGACCCTCCGACAGTGCGGCTCTCCCTCAGTACTGACCCTCCGACAGTGCGGCACTCCCTCGGTACTGACCCTCCGACAGTGCGGCGCTCCCTCAGTACTGACTCTCCGACAGTGCGGCGCTCCCTCAGTACTGACCCTCCGACAGAGCGGCACTCCCTCAGTACTGACCCTCCGACAGAGCGGCACTCCCTCAGTACTGACCCTCCGACAGTGCGGCGCTCCCTCAGTACTGACCCTCCGACAGTGCGGCACTCCCTCAGATCTGAATCTCCGACAGTGCGGCAGTCCCTCGGTATGGACCCTCCGACAGTGCGGCTCTCCCTCAGTACTGACCCTCCGACAGTGCGGCACTCCCTCGGTACTGACCCTCCGACAGTGCGGCGCTCCCTCAGTACTGACTCTCCGACAGTGTGGCACTCCCTCAGTACTGACCCTCCGACAGAGCGGCACTCCCTCGACACTGACCTTCCGACAGTGCGGCGCTCCCTCAGTACTGACCCTCCGACAGTGCGGCACTCCCTCGGTACTGACCCTCCGACAGTGCGGCGCTCCCTCAGTACTGACCCTCCGACAGTGCGGCGCTCCCTCAGTACTGACCCTCCGACAGAGCGGCACTCCCTCGACACTGACCCTCCGACAGTGCGGCACTCCCTCATTACTGACTCTCCGACATGCGGCACTCCCTCAGATCTGAATCTCCGACAGAGCGGCGCTCCCTCAGTACTGACCCTCCGACAGTGCGGCACTCCCTCAGTACTGACCCTCCGACAGTGCGGCAGTCCCTCGGTATGGACCCTCCGACAGTGCGGCTCTCCCTCAGTACTGACCCTCCGACAGTGCGGCACTCCCTCAGTACTGACCCTCCGACAGTGCGGCAGTCCCTCGGTATGGACCCTCCGACAGTGCGGCTCTCCCTCAGTACTGACCCTCCGACAGTGCGGCACTCCCTCGGTACTAACCCTCCGACAGTGCGGCGCTCCCTCAGTACTGACCCTCTGACAGTGCGGCAGTCCCTCGGTATGGACCCTCCGACAGTGCGGCTCTCCCTCAGTACTGACCCTCCGACAGTGCGGCACTCCCTCAGTACTGACCCTCCGACAGTGCGGCAGTCCCTCGGTATGGACCCTCCGACAGTGCGGCTCTCCCTCAGTACTGACCCTCCGACAGTGCGGCACTCCCTCTGCACTGACCCTCCGACAGTGCGGCACTCCCTCAGTGCTGACTCTCCGACAGTTTGGCACTCCCTCAGTACTGACTCTCCGACAGTGCGGCACTCCCTCTGTACTGACCTTCCGACAGTGCGGCGCTCCCTCTTTACTGACCTTCCGACAGTGCGGCGCTCCCTCAGTACTGTCCCTCCGACAGTGCGGCACTCCCTCAGTACTGACCTGCCGGCAGAGTGGCGGTCCCTCAGTACAGACTCTCCGACAGTGTGACACTCCCTCAGTACTGACCCTCTGACACTGCGGCACTCCCTCAGTCCTGACCCTCCGACAGTGCGGCACTCCCTCAGTGCTGACCCGCCGGCAGAGTGACGGTCCCTCAGTACTGACCCTCCGACAGTGCGGCACTCCCTCAGTACTGACTCTCCGACAGTTTGGCACTCCCTCAGTAGTGACTCTCCGACAGTTTGGCACTCCCTCAGTACTGACCCTCCGACAGTGTGACACTCCCTCAGTACTGTCCCGCCGGCAGAGTGGCGGTCCCTCAGTACTGACGCTCCGACAGCGCGGCACTCCCTCAGTACTGACTCTCCGACAGTGCGGCACTCCCTCAGCACTGACCCTCTGACAGTGCATCACTCCCTCAATACAGACCCTCCGACAGTGTAGCACTCCTTCAGTCCTGACCCTCCGACAGTGCGGCACGCCCTCAGTACTGACCCTCCGACAGTGCGGCACTCCCTCAGTACTGACTCTCCGACAGTTTGGCACTCCCTCGGTACTGACCCTCCGACAGTGCGGCGCACACTCAGTACTGACCCTCCGAAGGATGCGGCACTCCCTCAGTACTGACCCTCCGACAGTTGCGGCACTCCCTCAGTACTGACCCTCCGACAGTGCGGCACTCCTTCGGTACTGACCCTCCGACAGTGCGGCGCTCCCTCAGTACTGACCCTCCGACAGTTGCGGCACTCCCTCAGTACTGACCCTCCGATAGTGCGGCGCTCCCTCAGTACTGACTCTCTGACAGTGCGGCACTCCCTCGGTGCTGACCCTCCGACAGTGCAGCACTCCCTCAGTACTGACTCTCCAACAGTGCGGCACACCCTCAGTACTGACTCTCCAACAGTGCGGCACTCCATCAGTACTGACCCTCCGACAGTGCGGCACTCCCTCAGTACTGACTCTCCGACAGTGCGGCACTCCCTCCGTTCTGACTCTCCGACTGTGTGCCACTCCCTCAGTACTGACCCTCGGACAGTGCGGCACTCCCTCGGTACTGACCCTCTGACAGAGCGACGCACCCTCAGTACTGACCCTCTGAAGGATGCGGCGCTCCCTCGGTAGTGACCCTCCGACAGTGCGGCGCTCCCTCAGTACTGACCCTCTGACAGTGCAGCACTCCTTCAGTACTGACTCTCCGACAGTGTGGCACTCCCTCAGTACTGACCCGCCGGCTGTGTAGCACTCCCTCAGTGCTGACCCTCCGACAGTGCGGCACTCCCTCAGTACTGACCCTCTGACACTGTGGCGGTCCCTCAGTACTGACCCTCCGACAGCGCGGCACTCCCTCAGTACAGACTCTCCGACAGTGCGGTACTCCCTCGGTGCTGACCTTCCGACAGTGTGGTACTCCCTCGGTACTGACCCTCCGACAGTGCGGTACTCCCTCGGTACTGACACTCTGACAGTGCGGCACTCCCTCAGTACTGACCATCCGACAGTGCGGAACTCCCTCGGTACTGACCCTCTGATAGTGCGGCACTCCCTCAGTACTGACCCTCCGACAGTGCGGAGCTCCCTCGGTACTGACTCTCTGACTAGGCGGCGCTCCCTCAGTACTGACCCTCCGACAGCGCGGCACTCCCTCAGTACAGACTCTCCGACAGTGCGGCACTCCCTCAGTACTGACCCTCCGACAGTGCGGTGCTCCCTCTGTACTGACCCTCTTACAGTGCGGCGGTCCCTCAGTACTGACCCTCCGACAGTGCGGCACTCCCTCAGTACTGACTCTCCGACAGTTTGGCACTCCCTCGGTACTGACCCTCCGACAGAACGGCGCACCCTCAGTACTGACCCTCCGAAGGATGCGGCGCTCCCTCAGTACTGACCCTCCGACAGTGTGGCACTCCCTCAGTACTGACCCGCCGGCAGAGTGGCGGTCCCTCAGTACTGACCCTCCGACAGCGCGGCACTCCCTCAGTACAGACTCTCCGACAGTGCGGCACTCCTTCGGTACTGACCCTCCGACAGTGTGGCACTCCCTCAGTACTGACCCTCCGACAGCGCGGCACTCCCTCAGTACAGACTCTCCGACAGTGCGGCACTCCTTCGGTACTGACCCTCCGACAGTGTGGCACTCCCTCAGTACTGACCCTCCGACAGTTGCGGCACTCCCTCAGTACTGACCCTCCGACAGTTGCGGCACTCCCTCAGTACTGACCCTCTTACAGTGCGGCGCACCCTCAGTACTGACCCTCCGAAGGATGCGGCGCTCCCTCAGTACTGACCCTCCGACAGTGCGGCACTCCTTCGGTACTGACCCTCCGACAGTGTGGCACTCCCTCAGTACTGACCCTCCGACAGTTGCGGCACTCCCTCAGTACTGACCCTCCGACAGTGCGGCACTCCTTCGGTACTGACCCTCTGACAGTGTGACACTCCCTCAGTACTGACCCTCTGAAAGTGTGACACTCCCTCAGTACTGACCCTCTTACAGTGCGGCGCACCCTCAGTACTGACCCTCTGACAGTGCAGCACTCCTTTAGTACTGACCCTCCGACAGTGCGGCGCTCCCTCAGTACTGATCCTCCGACAGAGCGGCACTCCCTCAGTACTGACCCTCCGACAGAGCGGCACTCCCTCAGTACTGACCCTCCGACAGTGCGACACTCCCTCAGCACTGACCCTCCGACAGTGCGGCACTCCCTCAGTACTGACCCTCCGACAGTGCGGCACTCCCTCAGTACTGACCCTCCGACAGTGCGGCACTCCCTCGGTACTGACCCTCCGACAGTGCGGTGCTCCCTCAGTACTGACCCTCCGACAGTGCGGCACTCCCTCAGTACTGACCCTCCGACAGTGCGGCACTCCCTCGGTACTGACCCTCCGACAGTGTGGCACTCCCTCAGTACTGACCCTTCGACAGTGCGGCACTCCCTCAGTGCTGACTCTCCGAACGTGCGGCGCTCCCTCGGTGCTGACCCTCCGACAGTGCGGCGCTCCCTCAGTACTGACCCTCCGACGGTGCTGCACTCCCTCAGTACTGACCCTCCATCAGTGCAGCACTCCCTCAGTACTGAATCTCCGACAGTGCGGCACTCCCTCGGTACTGGCCCTCCGACAGTGCGGCGCACCCTCAGTACTGACCCTCCGAAGGATGCGGCGCTCCCTCAGTACTGACCCTCCGACAGAGTGGCGGTCCCTCAGTACTGACCCTCCGACAGTGCGGCACTCCTTCGGTACTGACCCTCCGACTTTGCGGCGCCCCTCAGTACTGACCCTCTGACAGTGCGGCGGTCCCTCAGTACTGACCCTCCGACAGTGCGGCACTCCTTCGGTACTGACCCTCCGACTTTGCGGCGCCCCTCAGTACTGACCCTCTGACAGTGCGGCGCACCCTCAGTACAGACCCTCCAAAGGTTGCGGCGCTCCCTCGGTACTGACCCTCCGACAGTGCGGCACTCCCTCGGTACTGACCCTCCAACAGTGCGCCCCTCCCTCAGTACTGACTCTCCGACAGTGTGGCACTCCCTCAGTACTGACTCTCCGAAAGTGCGGCGCTCCCTCAGTACTGACTCTCCGACAGCGCGGCACTCCTTCAGTACTGACCCTCCGACAGTGTGGCACTCCCTCAGTACTGACTCTCCGACAGTGCAGCACTCCTTCAGTACTGACCCTCCGACAGTGTGGCACTCCCACAGTACTGACCCTCCGACAGTGCGGCACTCCCTCAGTACTGACCCTCCGACGGTGCTGCACTGCCTCAGTACTGACCCTCCGACAATGCGGCACTCCGTCAGTACAGACCCTCCGACAGTGCGGCACTCCCTCAGTACTGACCCTCCGACAGTGCAGCACTCCCTCAGTACTGACCCTCCGACAGTGCGGAGCTCCCTCAGTACTGACCCTCCGACAGTGCAGCACTCCCTCAGTACTGACTCTCCGACATGCGGCACTCCCTCAGTACTGACTCTCCGAAAGTGCGGCGCTCCCTCAGTACTGACCCTCCGACAGCGCGGCACTCCCTCAGTACAGACTCTCCGACAGTGCGGCGCTCCCTCAGTACTGACCCTCTGACAGTGCAGCACTCCCTCAATACAGACCCTCCGACAGTGTAGCACTCCCTCAGTACTGACCCTCCGACAGTGCGGCACTCCCTCGGTACTGACCCTCCGACAGTGCGGTGCTCCCTCAGTACTGACCCTCCGAAGGTTTCGGCGCTCTCTCGGTACTGACCCTCCGACAGTTGCGGCACTCCCTCGATACTGACCCTCCGACAGTGCGGCACTCCCTCGGTACTGACCCTCCGACAGTGTGGCGCTCCCTCAGTACTGACCCTCCGGCAGAGTGGCACTCCCTCAGTACTGACTCTCCGACAGTGTGGCACTCCCTCAGTACTGACCCTCCGGCAGAGTGGCACTCCCTCAGTACTGACCCTCCGACGGTGCTGCACTCCCTCAGTACTGACCCTCCATCAGTGCAGCACTCCCTCAGTACTGACCCTCCGACAGAACGGCACTCCCTCGACACTGACCTTCCGACAGTGCGGCGCTCCCTCAGTACTGACCCTCCGACAGTGCGGCAGTCCCTCAGTACTGACTCCGACAGTGTGGCACTCCCTCGGTACTGACCCTCCGACAGTGCGGCGCTCCCTCAGTACTGACCCTCTGAAGGCTGCGGCGCTCCCTCAGTACTGACCCTCTGAAGGCTGCGGCGCTCCCTTAGTACTGACCCTCCGACAGTGCGGCACTCCCTCAGTACTGACCCTCCGACAGAGCGGCACTCCCTCAACACTGACCCTCCGACAGTGCGGCGCTCCCTCAGCACTGACCCTCCGACAGTGCGGCGCTCCCTCAGTACTGACCCTCCGACAGTGCGGCACTCCCTCATTACTGACTCTCCGACATGCGGCACTCCCTCAGATCTGAATCTCCGACAGTGCGGCAGTCCCTCGGTATGGACCCTCCGACAGTGCGGCTCTCCCTCAGTACTGACCCTCCGACAGTGCGGCACTCCCTCGGTACTGACCCTCCGACAGTGCGGCGCTCCCTCAGTACTGACTCTCCGACAGTGCGGCGCTCCCTCAGTACTGACCCTCCGACAGAGCGGCACTCCCTCAGTACTGACCCTCCGACAGTGCGGCGCTCCCTCAGTACTGACCCTCCGACAGTGCGGCACTCCCTCAGATCTGAATCTCCGACAGTGCGGCAGTCCCTCGGTATGGACCCTCCGACAGTGCGGCTCTCCCTCAGTACTGACCCTCCGACAGTGCGGCACTCCCTCGGTACTGACCCTCCGACAGTGCGGCGCTCCCTCAGTACTGACTCTCCGACAGTGTGGCACTCCCTCAGTACTGACCCTCCGACAGAGCGGCACTCCCTCGACACTGACCTTCCGACAGTGCGGCGCTCCCTCAGTACTGACCCTCCGACAGTGCGGCACTCCCTCGGTACTGACCCTCCGACAGTGCGGCGCTCCCTCAGTACTGACCCTCCGACAGTGCGGCGCTCCCTCAGTACTGACCCTCCGACAGAGCGGCACTCCCTCGACACTGACCCTCCGACAGTGCGGCACTCCCTCATTACTGACTCTCCGACATGCGGCACTCCCTCAGATCTGAATCTCCGACAGAGCGGCGCTCCCTCAGTACTGACCCTCCGACAGTGCGGCACTCCCTCAGTACTGACCCTCCGACAGTGCGGCAGTCCCTCGGTATGGACCCTCCGACAGTGCGGCTCTCCCTCAGTACTGACCCTCCGACAGTGCGGCACTCCCTCGGTACTAACCCTCCGACAGTGCGGCGCTCCCTCAGTACTGACCCTCTGACAGTGCGGCAGTCCCTCGGTATGGACCCTCCGACAGTGCGGCTCTCCCTCAGTACTGACCCTCCGACAGTGCGGCACTCCCTCAGTACTGACCCTCCGACAGTGCGGCAGTCCCTCGGTATGGACCCTCCGACAGTGCGGCTCTCCCTCAGTACTGACCCTCCGACAGTGCGGCACTCCCTCTGCACTGACCCTCCGACAGTGCGGCACTCCCTCAGTGCTGACTCTCCGACAGTTTGGCACTCCCTCAGTACTGACTCTCCGACAGTGCGGCACTCCCTCTGTACTGACCTTCCGACAGTGCGGCGCTCCCTCTTTACTGACCTTCCGACAGTGCGGCGCTCCCTCAGTACTGTCCCTCCGACAGTGCGGCACTCCCTCAGTACTGACCTGCCGGCAGAGTGGCGGTCCCTCAGTACAGACTCTCCGACAGTGTGACACTCCCTCAGTACTGACCCTCTGACACTGCGGCACTCCCTCAGTGCTGACCCGCCGGCAGAGTGACGGTCCCTCAGTACTGACCCTCCGACAGTGCGGCACTCCCTCAGTACTGACTCTCCGACAGTTTGGCACTCCCTCAGTAGTGACTCTCCGACAGTTTGGCACTCCCTCAGTACTGACCCTCCGACAGTGTGACACTCCCTCAGTACTGTCCCGCCGGCAGAGTGGCGGTCCCTCAGTACTGACGCTCCGACAGCGCGGCACTCCCTCAGTACTGACTCTCCGACAGTGCGGCACTCCCTCAGCACTGACCCTCTGACAGTGCATCACTCCCTCAATACAGACCCTCCGACAGTGTAGCACTCCTTCAGTCCTGACCCTCCGACAGTGCGGCACGCCCTCAGTACTGACCCTCCGACAGTGCGGCACTCCCTCAGTACTGACTCTCCGACAGTTTGGCACTCCCTCGGTACTGACCCTCCGACAGTGCGGCGCACACTCAGTACTGACCCTCCGAAGGATGCGGCACTCCCTCAGTACTGACCCTCCGACAGTTGCGGCACTCCCTCAGTACTGACCCTCCGACAGTGCGGCACTCCTTCGGTACTGACCCTCCGACAGTGCGGCGCTCCCTCAGTACTGACCCTCCGACAGTTGCGGCACTCCCTCAGTACTGACCCTCCGATAGTGCGGCGCTCCCTCAGTACTGACTCTCTGACAGTGCGGCACTCCCTCGGTGCTGACCCTCCGACAGTGCAGCACTCCCTCAGTACTGACTCTCCAACAGTGCGGCACACCCTCAGTACTGACTCTCCAACAGTGCGGCACTCCATCAGTACTGACCCTCCGACAGTGCGACACTCCCTCAGTACTGACCCTCTGACACTGCGGCACTCCCTCAGTGCTGACCCGCCGGCAGAGTGACGGTCCCTCAGTACTGACCCTCCGACAGTGCGGCACTCCCTCAGTACTGACTCTCCGACAGTTTGGCACTCCCTCAGTAGTGACTCTCCGACAGTTTGGCACTCCCTCAGTACTGACCCTCCGACAGTGTGACACTCCCTCAGTACTGTCCCGCCGGCAGAGTGGCAGTCCCTCAGTACTGACGCTCCGACAGCGCGGCACTCCCTCAGTACTGACTCTCCGACAGTGCGGCACTCCCTCAGCACTGACCCTCTGACAGTGCATCACTCCCTCAATACAGACCCTCCGACAGTGTAGCACTCCTTCAGTCCTGACCCTCCGACAGTGCGGCACGCCCTCAGTACTGACCCTCCGACAGTGCGGCACTCCCTCAGTACTGACTCTCCGACAGTTTGGCACTCCCTCGGTACTGACCCTCCGACAGTGCGGCGCACACTCAGTACTGACCCTCCGAAGGATGCGGCACTCCCTCAGTACTGACCCTCCGACAGTTGCGGCACTCCCTCAGTACTGACCCTCCGACAGTGCGGCACTCCTTCGGTACTGACCCTCCGACAGTGCGGCGCTCCCTCAGTACTGACCCTCCGACAGTTGCGGCACTCCCTCAGTACTGACCCTCCGATAGTGCGGCGCTCCCTCAGTACTGACTCTCTGACAGTGCGGCACTCCCTCGGTGCTGACCCTCCGACAGTGCAGCACTCCCTCAGTACTGACTCTCCAACAGTGCGGCACACCCTCAGTACTGACTCTCCAACAGTGCGGCACTCCATCAGTACTGACCCTCCGACAGTGCGGCACTCCCTCAGTACTGACTCTCCGACAGTGCGGCACTCCCTCCGTTCTGACTCTCCGACTGTGTGCCACTCCCTCAGTACTGACCCTCGGACAGTGCGGCACTCCCTCGGTACTGACCCTCTGACAGAGCGACGCACCCTCAGTACTGACCCTCTGAAGGATGCGGCGCTCCCTCGGTAGTGACCCTCCGACAGTGCGGCGCTCCCTCAGTACTGACCCTCTGACAGTGCAGCACTCCTTCAGTACTGACTCTCCGACAGTGTGGCACTCCCTCAGTACTGACCCGCCGGCTGTGTAGCACTCCCTCAGTGCTGACCCTCCGACAGTGCGGCACTCCCTCAGTACTGACCCTCTGACACTGTGGCGGTCCCTCAGTACTGACCCTCCGACAGCGCGGCACTCCCTCAGTACAGACTCTCCGACAGTGCGGTACTCCCTCGGTGCTGACCTTCCGACAGTGTGGTACTCCCTCGGTACTGACCCTCCGACAGTGCGGTACTCCCTCGGTACTGACACTCTGACAGTGCGGCACTCCCTCAGTACTGACCATCCGACAGTGCGGCACTCCTTCGGTACTGACCCTCTGACAGTGTGACACTCCCTCAGTACTGACCCTCTGAAAGTGTGACACTCCCTCAGTACTGACCCTCTTACAGTGCGGCGCACCCTCAGTACTGACCCTCTGACAGTGCAGCACTCCTTTAGTACTGACCCTCCGACAGTGCGGCACTCCCTCAGTACTGACCCTCCGACAGTGCGGAGCTCCCTCGGTACTGACTCTCTGACTAGGCGGCGCTCCCTCAGTACTGACCCTCCGACAGCGCGGCACTCCCTCAGTACAGACTCTCCGACAGTGCGGCACTCCCTCAGTACTGACCCTCCGACAGTGCGGTGCTCCCTCTGTACTGACCCTCTTACAGTGCGGCGGTCCCTCAGTACTGACCCTCCGACAGTGCGGCACTCCCTCAGTACTGACTCTCCGACAGTTTGGCACTCCCTCGGTACTGACCCTCCGACAGAACGGCGCACCCTCAGTACTGACCCTCCGAAGGATGCGGCGCTCCCTCAGTACTGACCCTCCGACAGTGTGGCACTCCCTCAGTACTGACCCGCCGGCAGAGTGGCGGTCCCTCAGTACTGACCCTCCGACAGCGCGGCACTCCCTCAGTACAGACTCTCCGACAGTGCGGCACTCCTTCGGTACTGACCCTCCGACAGTGTGGCACTCCCTCAGTACTGACCCTCCGACAGCGCGGCACTCCCTCAGTACAGACTCTCCGACAGTGCGGCACTCCTTCGGTACTGACCCTCCGACAGTGTGGCACTCCCTCAGTACTGACCCTCCGACAGTTGCGGCACTCCCTCAGTACTGACCCTCCGACAGTTGCGGCACTCCCTCAGTACTGACCCTCTTACAGTGCGGCGCACCCTCAGTACTGACCCTCCGAAGGATGCGGCGCTCCCTCAGTACTGACCCTCCGACAGTGCGGCACTCCTTCGGTACTGACCCTCCGACAGTGTGGCACTCCCTCAGTACTGACCCTCCGACAGTTGCGGCACTCCCTCAGTACTGACCCTCCGACAGTGCGGCACTCCTTCGGTACTGACCCTCTGACAGTGTGACACTCCCTCAGTACTGACCCTCTGAAAGTGTGACACTCCCTCAGTACTGACCCTCTTACAGTGCGGCGCACCCTCAGTACTGACCCTCTGACAGTGCAGCACTCCTTTAGTACTGACCCTCCGACAGTGCGGCGCTCCCTCAGTACTGATCCTCCGACAGAGCGGCACTCCCTCAGTACTGACCCTCCGACAGAGCGGCACTCCCTCAGTACTGACCCTCCGACAGTGCAACACTCCCTCAGTACTGACCCTCCGACAGTGCGGCACTCCCTCAGTACTGACCCTCCGACAGTGCGACACTCCCTCAGCACTGACCATCCGACAGTGCGGCACTCCTTCAGTACTGACTCTCCGACAGTGTGGCACTCCCTCAGTACTGACCCGCCGGCAGAGTGGCGGTCCCTCAGTACTGACCCTCCGACAGTGCGGCACTCCCTCAGTACTGACCCTCCGACAGTGCGGCACTCCCTCGGTACTGACCCTCCGACAGTGCGGTGCTCCCTCAGTACTGACCCTCCGACAGTGCGGCACTCCCTCAGTACTGACCCTCCGACAGTGCGGCACTCCCTCGGTACTGACCCTCCGACAGTGTGGCACTCCCTCAGTACTGACCCTTCGACAGTGCGGCACTCCCTCAGTGCTGACTCTCCGAACGTGCGGCGCTCCCTCGGTGCTGACCCTCCGACAGTGCGGCGCTCCCTCAGTACTGACCCTCCGACGGTGCTGCACTCCCTCAGTACTGACCCTCCATCAGTGCAGCACTCCCTCAGTACTGACCCTCCGACAGTGTGGTACTCCCTCGGTGCTGACCTTCCGACAGTGCGGCACTCCCTCAGCACTGACCCTCTGACAGTTTGGCACTCCCTCAGTACTGAATCTCCGACAGTGCGGCACTCCCTCGGTACTGACCCTCCGAAGGATGCGGCGCTCCCTCAGTACTGACCCTCCGACAGAGTGGCGGTCCCTCAGTACTGACCCTCCGACAGTGCGGCACTCCTTCGGTACTGACCCTCCGACTTTGCGGCGCCCCTCAGTACTGACCCTCTGACAGTGCGGCGGTCCCTCAGTACAGACCCTCCAAAGGTTGCGGCGCTCCCTCGGTACTGACCCTCCAACAGTGCGCCCCTCCCTCAGTACTGACTCTCCGACAGTGTGGCACTCCCTCAGTACTGACTCTCCGAAAGTGCGGCGCTCCCTCAGTACTGACTCTCCGACAGCGCGGCACTCCCTCAGTACTGACCCTCTGACAGAGTAGCACTCCTTCAGTACTGACCCTCCGACAGTGTGGCACTCCCTCAGTACTGACTCTCCGACAGTGCAGCACTCCTTCAGTACTGACCCTCCGACAGTGTGGCACTCCCACAGTACTGACCCTCCGACAGTGCGGCACTCCCTCAGTACTGACCCTCCGACAGTGCGGTGCTCCCTCAGTACTGACCCTCCGACAGTGCGGTGCTCCCTCAGTACTGACTCTCCGACATGCGGCACTCCCTCAGTACTGACTCTCCGAAAGTGCGGCGCTCCCTCAGTACTGACTCTCCGACAGCGCGGCACTCCCTCAGTACAGGCTCTCCGACAGTGCGGCGCTCCCTCAGTACTGACCCTCTGACAGTGCAGCACTCCCTCAATACAGACCCTCCGACAGTGTGGCACTCCCTCAGTACTGACTCTCCGACAGTGCAGCACTCCTTCAGTACTGACTCTCCGACAGTGTGGCACTCCCACAGTCCTGACCCTCCGACAGTGCAACACTCGGTCAGTGCTGACCCTCCGACAGTGCGGCACTCCCTCGGTACTGACCCTCCGACAGTGCGGTGCTCCCTCAGTACTGACCGTCCGACTGTGTAGCACTCCCTCAGTACTGACCCTCAGAAATAGCGGCACTCCCTCACTACTGACCCTCTGACACTGCGGCACTCCCTCAGTACTGACCCTCCGACATTGCGACACTCCCTCAGTCCTGACCCTCCGACAGTGCAACACTCCCTTCGTACTGTCCCTCCGACAGTGCGGCACTCTCTCAGTACTGACCCTCCGACAGTGCAACACTCCGTCAGTGCTGACCCTCCGACAGTGCGGCACTCTCTCAGTGCTGACCCTCCGACAGTGCGGCACTCCCTCAGTACTGACCCTCCAACAGTGCGACACTCCCTCAGTACTGAATGGCCCTCCTCCTATTCCACATTCCCAGAGCAAGGATTAATTCTGGTGTTGAGGGATAGGTGGAAAAGGTGGGTGGGGATTGAGGGATATGGGGTGAAGGTGGGAGCGATGGGGGAGAAGGTGGGTGGGATTGAGGGATATGGGGTGAATGTGGGAGGGATGGGGGAGAAGGTGGGTGGGGATTGAGGGATATGGGGAGAAGGTGGGTGGGATTGAGGGATGGCGGAGAAGGTGGGTGGGATTGAGGGACGGGGGAGAAGGTGGGTGGGATTGAGGGATGGCGGAGAAGGTGGGTGGGATTGAGGGACGGGGGAGAAGGTGGGTGGGATTGAGGGACGGGGGAGAAGTTGGGTGGGATTGAGGGACGGGGGAGAAGGTGGGTGGGATTGAGGGATATGGGGAGAAGGTGGGTGGGATTGAGGGATGGCGGAGAAGGTGGGTGGGATTGAGGGACGGGGGAGAAGGTGGGTGGGATTGAGGGATGGCGGAGAAGGTGGGTGGGATTGAGGGACGGGGGAGAAGGTGGGTGGGATTGAGGGACGGGGGAGAAGTTGGGTGGGATTGAGGGATATGGGGAGAAGGTGGGTGGGATTGAGGGATGTCTTTCCAAGGGATTCTCGCTGATCCTATCTTTTCTGGGCCTAGGTCCAGAGCTGAGGAGTGTGCCTCCCACCGATCGGGAAGACACGCCAATGGAGTTGACGTCTCGGAGCACGAGCCACGAGGAACCACCAGCGTCCCCGCCGCAGCCGCGTGCCTCCCCCGCCAGGGCGGCCGAGCCGCTGGCCCCCGTCGCCGGCTTGACGCCTCGGGCCCCTCCCACAGCTCCGTTGGTGAAGACCACCATGGTCGAGCTGCGGTCGAGCCGCCCGGAGCCGCTCACCCTCCAACTGATCCTCACCACCGTGTGCCAGGAGAACCTCTCCCGTCAGAGGGCCCGCTTTGCCGAGGGCGCCCCCGGTGCCAGGCCTGGGCCTCGGGCCTTTGCCAGCCTGGGGCCCCCCCCGGCCCTCAGGTCCCCGCTGCCGGCGGACCCCGGCGCGCGATCCAGTTCCTCCGAGACTGAAGCACCGGTGCCGGGGGAGAGACTGCCCAGGCCTGGCGAGAAGGCCTCGGCCAAGGGGACCCTACACAGCGGACTCGGCGCCCCAGCCCGCCCAGGGGCGCCTGCCGTCAACATCCCCAATCTCCCACGCCCTCAGAATCCCGGACGAGCCCCCTCCTCGGATGGGCTGGACTCCGAGGGGCCCTCCGCTGACTCGGAGGAGCTGGCCCCGGCCTGGGCCCGGCGGTCAGCCTCGGCGGTGGGCTCCAGCGGATTGGACACGACCTCGCCCGTCTCGGCCGCCCGGGCGCCCGGGGCCTCCTCCCCCGGCTCCGCCACCTCCTCTGGTGCCGAGAGTTTGCCGCTCCTCCCCTCATCCTCGGCCTCGCCCCGGCCAGGCCGCCCTCGGGCCCCGCCGCTCTCCCCGGCCACTGGCCGCCAGCCCAGCAGGCCGCTGCTCCACCTCCTGGAAGAGGGGGAGGGCCGGGGGGTTCTAGAACCTTCCTGGGTCACAATGGCGGCCGGGGTCGTCGCCTGGGCGACGGCTCCAGGTGGGGCCTGCAGGGGCCAGAGGGCATTCCCGCCGCCAGAGGCCTCGCTGGAGCTCGCAGCACGACTGGAAGCTTCTGGAAGCGACACTTTGGAGGACGAGGGGGCCGAGGAGGAGCAGGAGGAGGGCGAGGAGGAGGCCAACGACTCGCACACCGACGCGGAGATCTCCTCGCTGGCCTCGGGCCTGGCCTACTCCGAGCGGGCCCGGAGCACCGCCACCCGCGTGGAGTCCTTGGGGAGCAGCCCGCCGGAGGCTCCGCCCGACAAGGCCGCCACCTCGGATTCGGAGGAGGACGAAGAGGAGGAGGAGGAGGAGGAGGAGGACGACAGCGGGGAACCTGAGGCGACCTCGGGAGAGCTGGACGTGGCCTCCTCCGAGCCGCCGGTCGCCTACTCCAGACGCGAGGGAGGCCCTGCGGCCTACTACTACTACTCCTGCCAGCACCACCAGCAGCAGGAGGAGGTGGAGGAGGCCTCGATGGACGACGGCGGAAGAGTGTCCCCGTGGGCCCTGTCAGCGGGCGGTTCCTCGCGCCACTGGAGGGCAGTGGGAGGGAAGAGCGAGCAGGGGGCTCCCTCGCCCGGCGGTGAGCCACAGGCCCCGGGCATGCGCCCCCGGGGTGACGGGTTGAAGCCGTCCCGGCCCCCTCAGCGGCGGCCCCCGCCACCGTTTGACCCAGCCGCCGTCAGCCGCCTCAACACCTCGCTCTGGGTCTTCGAGCACTTCCAGGCTCTCGCCCGCCGCCCGCCTCCGCTCCTCCTGCACGCGGGCGATGCGGGCAAGAGCCAGCTGCGGCACCCCCATCTCCCTCCCCCTCCCCCTCCCCCCCCCCACCGTCCGCTCCGCCGCCTGTCCCCGCCTCCGCGGCCCCCGGCGGCCGGGCCGGGCCCACGCTTCGAGCTGGAGCCCGAGGAGCGGGCCCTGATCGACCTGCTGGCCTCAGCCGACAGCTCCCCCCGCCCGGCCGTGCCCGACAGCCGCCTCATCTGGGTGCCCACCTCCGACCGCGAGTACTGGGCGGCCTTCTACTTCACCGGCCTCGAAGCTGCTCACCAACTACTGCGTCAGCGCTGGTGGGAGTGCAGGAGGCAAGCGAAGACGGTATGATGGCCGGAGCAGAGGAGCTTCGGCGCAGGAAGTGGTGGGGTGGGTGGGGTGCTGCGGCCAGGGGAAATGGACGGATTTCCTGTCTGGTGGCCGAGGAGTTTTAACCGAGCTTTACTGACCAAAATCGACAAATAAAGAAAAAATGTCTTTCCTTTAACCTAGAGTCAGATGCAGGCTGGTCTGTACCGCGTGTGCCACCAACGCAACCTTCACTCGGGTACCAGCCGCAGAGTTTCTCCGCGGAGTTTCCCATTACCCTCCCTACGCCAGGGCACAAGCCTCCCCAGCACCACGACCCAGGCCTAGACAGGAGAGGGCCGAGGATACAGCCTGGGCCTCTCCCGGCTTTGCCTCCATCCTCAGTTGAAGCCATCACCCACCTACCAGGGCAGGTGTCGCACGGTCGGAGGGTCAGTACTGAGGGAGCGTTGCACTGTCGGAGTGTCAGTACTGGGGGAGTGCCGCACTGTCGGAGAGTCAGTACTGAGGGAGCGTCGCACTGTCGGAGTGTCAGTACTGGGGGAGTGCCGCACTGTCGGAGGGTCAGTACTGAGGGAGTGTCGCACTGTCGGAGAGTCAGTACTGAGGGAGTGTCACACTGTCGGAGGGTCTGTACTGAGGGAGTGTCGCACTGTCGGAGGGTCAGTACTGGGGGAGTGCCGCACTGTCGCACTGTCAGTACTGAGGGAGCGCCACACTGTCGGAGGGTCTGTACTGAGGGAGCGCCGCACTGTCGGAGGGTCAATACTGAGGGGGTGTCGGAGGGTCAGTACTGAGGGAGCGCCGCACTGTCGGAGGGTCAGTACTGAGGGAGTGCCGTACTTTCCGAGGGTCTGTACTGAGGGAGTGTCGCACTGTCGGAGGGTCTGTACTGAGGGAGTGCTGCACTGTCGGAGAGTCTGTACTGAGGGAGTGTCGCACTGTCAGTACTGAGGGAGCGCCACACTGTCGGAGGGTCAATACTGAGGGGGTGTCGGAGGGTCAGTACTGAGGGAGTGCCGCACTGTCGGAGGGTCAGTACTGAGGGAGTGCCGTACTTTCCGAGGGTCTGTACTGAGGGAGTGTCGCACTGTCGGAGAGTCAGTACTGAGGGAGTGTCACACTGTCGGAGGGTCTGTACTGAGGGAGTGTCGCACTGTCAGTACTGAGGGAGCGCCACACTGTCGGAGGGTCTGTACTGAGGGAGTGCTGCACTGTCGGAGAGTCTGTACTGAGGGAGTGTCGCACTGTCAGTACTGAGGGAGCGCCACACTGTCGGAGGGTCAATACTGAGGGGGTGTCGCACTGTCAGTACTGAGGGAGCGCCACACTGTCGGAGGGTCAATACTGAGGGGGTGTCGGAGGGTCAGTACTGAGGGAGTGCCGCACTGTCGGAGGGTCTGTACTGAGGGAGTGCCGTACTTTCCGAGGGTCTGTACTGAGGTATTGCAGTCTTTGGGGGGAATGCGAGGGAGAGTTAATTGTTGTCCATGAAGAAAGTCCCAGTCATGGTTGAACCAGCCTGTGCTCCAGGTCAGAGGTTATCCGCGTGTGAACTGTTGTGGGCTCCTTCTCGGTCAGTGACACCCCCAGCTACTGATTACGTCAATCATGTACATCGGGCTGGTACCCTGGAAATAACTGACAGGGTGGAGTGGCTGGAACGAAAGGAATGGGCCGAATGGCCGTCTCTGTGCCTCTCTGATGGGTGCAATGACTGAAGGCGTGCAACGGAGAACGAGAGAGGGAGACGGCGAGAGAGAGGAGGGGGGAAGAGAGGGAGAAAGACAGAGAGCGAGAGAGACAGAGAAAGAGCGTGTGAGGGGCAGAGTGAAAAAGAGAGAGAGAGAGAGAGAGAGACAGCCATGGAAAGACAGAGAGACAGAGAGAGGGAAAGCGAGGGGGGAAGAGAGAGGCAGAGGGAGGTGAATCGAGGTGACTGCTTTTGCGCAGGTTCTTGAGGTTTGGATCCATTTGTCATTGGGGTGCAGAATGTAACACAAACCTGACCCGGGACTGAAGTAAATAATCAGAGCAGCAACACAGTTAAAATATAATTTTATTGAGAGGTTTTGTCGCACCCTCCCTCCACACAGTACGAGGGGGGATTTAAGTAGAACAAGTTGAATGCGTGGGATCGCCGAGGGGGAGACAATCATCGGGATGGCACAAGAGGTGAGGGTGCAAAGAGAGACAAGACGAACAGCACCATAGGAAATAACGGCAATGAAGTCATCAGGGGGGTGGGGGGCGGTGAGGGGATGTCTCCTGGGAGGAACAGATGAAACCCTTGATAAAATTCCGAGGGGAAAAAAAAAAAAACAGGACAGCTCCAAGCAACTGACAAACAGAAGCGCACGAGGAGCGCTCCTTGACAGTGGCCCCTCGTCCTGTCGTGCCTCGGAAATTTAAACCCCAGCCGGTAGGGAGGCCCTGCGGCCTCCTACTACTACTACGACAGACACCAGCAGCAGCTGGAACAGGAGGAGGCCTCATTTTAGACTCCGACTCCAAACGAGTTGGGGGGGGGGGGACTGTCGGGGTCTCTGCGGGGGCGGTGCTGGAGCAGGGAGCGACAAAAAATGCACAGAGTGAAAACAAAAGCAGCTTTCCGATTTTTTTTTAATTAGATTTTAAAAAAAACAATTTACAGGCTATTTTAAACGGCACCAAATTCCACGGCATCCAGCTCCGATGATTCAGACACCGGACGGAGTCTGGGGGATCATGACAACACTGTTCAAGTTAGCACCAGAGTTGACGTGGGTTTTTGTTTTCCCTCGCACGATCCAAGTTACTTCTTGCCTTGGACGACGCACTTTCCCGGGGGACATCCTGTCAAGGGAGAGGAAAGATCGATTCAGAAATCGGACAAGGGAATCAGAGACGGAGCGAGAATTATTTGCGAGCCGCCCATGCAGTTTTTGAGTGAGCAGCCGCTGTTGTAGGAAATGCGGCCAGGAATTGCCGCACAGGAAGATCCCACAAACCGTGACGTGACAATCACCCAGAATATCCCTGTTTGTTTTTTTTTTTCCAGTGACGTTGGCTGAGGGTTCAATGTTGGGCGCCGGGGAGAACTCCCTCCACACTGCGCCTCCTCTCTTCTTCCAATGGTGGCCGTGGGATCTTTTACATCCACCCGTGAGGGCAGACGGGGGCGGTGGGGGGTGGTGGTTAAAGTCTTGTCCTGAAGGACGGCAGATGCCGACAGCGCAGCACTCCCTCAGTACTGCCCTTTGCAAATGTTCAGGAACTTATCCCAAGACTCGATATAAAACTGGTTGGGTCTCAACAAGAGTACTGCGTCCAATTCTGGGCACCACACTCGGGAAGGATGTGAAGGCGTTGGAGAGGGCGCAGAAAAGATTCACGATTCCCGGGATGAGGGAGTTCGGTGACGTGGAGCAATTGGAGAAGCTGGGGCTGTTGGCCTCGGAGGAGAGAAGGTCGAGAGGAGATTTGACAGAGGCATTCCAAACCAAGGAGGGGTCTGTACAGAGTAGACAGGCAGAGACTACTCCCATTGGCAGAAGGGTCGGGAAGCAGAGGGACCCCGATCTCAGGCGATTGGCAAACGAACCAATGGTGACACGTGGCAAAATCTTTCCACGCAGCGAGAGTTTGGGACCTGGGATGTGGGCGTCGCTGGCTAAGCCAGCATTAATTGTCCATCCATAATTCAGAAGGTGCTGGCTCGGCCGTTTCGGGAGGGGTGGGGGGGGGGCAGTCACACACTTACCCCCATAGCCGTTGCCGAAGTAACCATTCAGCGGATATTTCCCTTCCTTGGCCCCTGGAGGAGAGGAGGAAACTCCGGGATTAGTGAGGCAGGAGACACCCACCCTCAAACATCAGAGATCGCGGACACAGGGATATCTGACACACCAGCCCTCACCCTCCAGAAAGAATCAGAGTGAGAGAGAAAGGGAGTGAAATAGTCGGAGTAGTGAAAGGCAGGAACGAGTGGGGGAAGAGAGAGAGAGAAAGAGAGAGAGAGAGAGATAGGCAGAAAGAGCGAGCAACAGAAAGAGATGAGAGGGAGAGAGGGAGAGAGAGAGAGAGACAGAAAGAGAGAGAGAGAGAGACAGAGGCAGAGAAAGAGAGAGAGAGAAAGAAAGCGAGACAGAGAGAGAGAGACAGAGAGACAGACAGAGAAATAGACAGAGAGAGAGAGATAGGCAGAAAGAGCGAGCGACAGAAAGAGGAGAGAGAGGCAGAGAGAGAGACAGAAAGAGAGAGAGAGACAGAGGCAGAGAAAGAGAGAGAGAGACAGAAAGAGAGAAAGAGAGGGAGAGAGACAGAGGCAGAGAAAGAGAGAGACAGAAAGAGAGAAAGAGAGAGAGAAACAGAGGCAGAGAAAGAGAGAGAGAAACAGAGAGAAAGAAAGACAGAGACACAGAGAGAGAGAGAGAGGCAGAAAGACAGAGAGAGACAGAAAGACAGAGAGAGACAGACAGAGGCAGAGAGACAGAGACAGAGAATGAGGGAGACAGAGGCAGAGAAAGAGAGAGAGAGCGACAGAAAGATGAGACAGAGAGTGATTCACAGAAAGAGAGTTAGAGAGAGAGAGAGAGAGAGACAGAAATGAGACAATCATCCTGATGAACACATCTTTGAGAGAATCTCTCTCTCATTCATCGTTGCCCCTGTCCAGACCCCAGAAACCTCCCACTGTGTGTCCCGGAGTTCTCAGTGCCACTTACCCAGCTGATCAGGGACCTGGCCCACTCCGAGTTGTCTGTACCCACCTGGTTTAGCAGTGAGAAAGAGAAAAAAAAAACAGTCAGCTCGGTGACGGAGAAAAACAAAACACGAGACACGGGGAACCGGGTGTCGAACCCTTGCCAGTCCTGCCCTCCAACAGGGTCCAGCTCTCAGTAACACATCTACAGGAAGTGCCGCCTCGCTTTGCCGGGTCTTCCGATACAACGAAGGGTGAGGCCAGCACAGGAAGATCCCAGGCCACGTTCCCGCACTCGTGCTGGGTTGGCAGGACCCCTACGCTGGTGCGCGTGGCCAAAGTGGTGCACCGCGGGCTGGAGGCCTTGCTCGGCCTTGGGGGCGTGTGACGCCCCTCGCACTCCAACAGCCCGCTGGCGTACGTCCGCAGGAGGAACGGCCAATGAGGCGAGGCTTTCGAGCGGGGCGGAGGAGGGGAGAGGGACCCGGTCACATTTCTCACCGCACAGTCGGACACAAGCCCGCCCTCCGAACCCGTCCCCCTTACCAGCTGCCATTCCTTGGGAGGGTCCAGTGCCCAGGAATCCAGTCTGAAGCTGCCCGTTCCCTAAACGGAGAAAGGTCGGCGGGTTACTGAAAGGTCAGAGTACGGCGCTCCCTCAGTACTGACCCTCCGACAGTGCGGCACTCCCTCGGTACTGACCCTCCTACAGTGCGGCGCTCCCTCAGTACTGACCCTCCGACAGTGCGGCGCTCCCTCAGTACTGACCCTCCGACAGTGTGACACTCCCTCAGTACTGACCCTCCCACAGTGAGGCGCTCCCTCAGTACTGACCCAACAACAGTGCGGCACTCGCTCAGTACTGACCCTCCGACAGTGCGGCACTCCCTCAGTACTGACCCTCCGACAGTGCGGCACTCCCTCAGTACTGACCCTCCGACAGTGCGGCGCTCCCTCAGTACTGACCCTCCCACAGTGCGGCACTCCCTCAGTACTGACCCTACAACAGTGCGGAGCTCCCTCAGTGCTGACCCTCTGACAATGCGGAGCTCCCACAGTACTGACCCTCCCACAGTGCAGCACTCCCTCAGTACTGACCCTACAACAGTGCGGAGCTCCCTCAGTGCTGACCCTCTGACAATGCAGAGCTCCCTCAGTACTGACCCTCCCACAGTGCGGCACTCCCTCAGTACTGACCCTCCGACAGTGCGGCACTCCCTCAGTACTGACCCTCCGACAGTGGGGATCTTGTTCCAGAATATAAGGGCAGTACCACTGTAAAGTGCGACCCCATTACTTACCGTACTTCATGCCAGAGGGGTCACCCAGTAGCCTTAAACCTGCCTCAGGGACACCATAGGGCAGCTGACTGGCACCTGAGAGGTGAAAGGAGCAAAGGTTTAAGGGGACACAGAGAATGAAACCATTACACACAATGGGCAGTTTAAATCGATCACAGGCACTGAGCACATCTGAAATGAGGGGTGTCACAGTGTGTTAGATACACTGTCCTTTCCCCCCTCTGGGACCGGGTGTCACAGTGTGTTAGATACACTGTCCTTTCCCCCTCTGGGACCGGGTGTCACAGTGTGTTAGATACACTGTCCTTTCCCCCCTCTGGCACCGGGTGTCACAGTGTGTTAGATACACTGTCCTTTCCCTCTCTGGGACCGGGTGTCACAGTGTGTTAGATACACTGTCCTTTCCCCCCTCTGGGACCGGGTGTCACAGTGCGTTAGATACACTGTCCTTTCCCCCTCTGGGACCGGGTGTCACAGTGCGTTAGATACACTGTCCTTTCCCCCTCTGGGACCGGGTGTCACAGTGCGTTAGATACACTGTCCTTTCCCCCTCTGTGACCGGGTTTTACAGTGCGTTAGATACACTGTCCTTTCCCCCTCTGTGACCGGGTTTTACAGTGTGTTAGATACACTGTCCTTTCCCCCTCTGGGACTGGGTGTCACAGTGTGTTAGATACACTGTCCTTTCCCCCTCTGGGACCGGGTGTCACAGTGTGTTAGATACACTGTCCTTTCCCCCTCTGTGACCGGATGTCACAGTGTGTTAGATACACTGTCCTTTCCCCCTCTGTGACCGGATGTCACAGTGTGTTAGATACACTGTCCTTTCCCCCTCTGGGACTAGGTGTCACAGTGCGTTAGATACACTGTCCTTTCCCCCTCTGTGACCGGATGTCACAGTGTGTTAGATACACTGTCCTTTCCCCCTCTGTGACCGGATGTCACAGTGTGTTAGATACACTGTCCTTTCCCCCTCTGGGACTAGGTGTCACAGTGCGTTAGATACACTGTCCTTTCCCCCTCTGGGACCGGATGTCACAGTGTGTTAGATACACTGTCCTTTCCCCCTCTGGGACTGGGGGTCACAGTGTGTTAGATACACTGTCCTTTCCCCCTCTGGGACTGGGGGTCACAGTGCGTTAGATACACTGTCCTTTCCCTCTCTGGGACCGGGTGTCACAGTGCGTTAGATACACTGTCCTTTCCCCCTCTGGGACCGGATGTCACAGTGTGTTAGATACACTGTCCTTTCCCCCTCTGGGACTGGGGGTCACAGTGTGTTAGATACACTGTCCTTTCCCCCTCTGTGACCGGATGTCACAGTGTGTTAGATACACTGTCCTTTCCCCCTCTGGGACTAGGTGTCACAGTGCGTTAGATACACTGTCCTTTCCCCCTCTGTGACCGGATGTCACAGTGTGTTAGATACACTGTCCTTTCCCCCTCTGTGACCGGATGTCACAGTGTGTTAGATACACTGTCCTTTCCCCCTCTGGGACTAGGTGTCACAGTGCGTTAGATACACTGTCCTTTCCCCCTCTGGGACCGGATGTCACAGTGTGTTAGATACACTGTCCTTTCCCCCTCTGGGACTGGGGGTCACAGTGTGTTAGATACACTGTCCTTTCCCCCTCTGGGACTGGGGGTCACAGTGCGTTAGATACACTGTCCTTTCCCTCTCTGGGACCGGGTGTCACAGTGCGTTAGATACACTGTCCTTTCCCCCTCTGGGACCGGATGTCACAGTGTGTTAGATACACTGTCCTTTCCCCCTCTGGGACTGGGGGTCACAGTGTGTTAGATACACTGTCCTTTCCCCCTCTGTGACCGGATGTCACAGTGTGTTAGATACACTGTCCTTTCCCCCTCTGGGACTAGGTGTCACAGTGTGTTAGATACACTGTCCTTTCCCCCTCTGGGACTAGGTGTCACAGTGCGTTAGATACACTGTCCTTTCCCCCTCTGTGACCGGATGTCACAGTGTGTTAGATACACTGTCCTTTCCCCCTCTGGGACCGGGTGTCACAGTGTGTTAGATACACTGTCCTTTCCCCCTCTGGGACCGGGTGTCACTGTGTGTTAGATACACTGTCCTTTCCCCCTCTGTGACCGGGTGTCACAGTGTGTTAGATACACTGTCCTTTCCCCCTCTGGGACTAGGTGTCACAGTGCGTTAGATACACTGTCCTTTCCCCCTCTGGGACCGGATGTCACAGTGTGTTAGATACACTGTCCTTTCCCCCTCTGGGACCGGATGTCACAGTGTGTTAGATACACTGTCCTTTCCCCCTCTGGGACTGGGGGTCACAGTGCGTTAGATACACAGTCGAGCAGACGATTCTGGAATAACTAACCCAGCCCCGCAGGAACGAGTGGCTGTCCGTTGTAGGGGAGACCGGCACCTGTGAAAAAGAGGAGGCAGGGTTACGAATCGGCAGGATACATTTTTATATTCCCCGCGTTTCGCCTCGTGCCCTTGGTTTGGTGACCACAGCGGTGATGTTGGCATCGGCGCGCCCCGGCGACCGAGCAGTTCGCCCCAGGCATCATCCCCCGCGATGGGAGGGACCTGACATTGAGGGCCACTGTCCTTAGATTCGGAAGCAGTGAGATTCCCGTAAGGATTTCTGCTCGGAATCAGTGTACGGTGAGTGAGATGAAGGTCTGCTGAAGGTTTCTTTTTTTTTTTTTTGTTGCGTCCCGTCGCGGCCGCAAGACTCGGGGAGGGGTGCGCGGGTCCCCGGGAGGGTGCGGAGGAGATTTCTCAGAATGGTTCCAGGGAATGAGGGGGATTTTAGTTACAGGGTTAGGTTGGAGATGCTGGGGGCCGGGGCTGTTCTCCCTGGGGTGAAGGAGATTGAGGGGGGAGAGTTGATCGAGGGGCACGAGATTCTGACAGGTTTACATCAGGTCTGCAGGGCTCCCGGGATCAAGTGGGGGGAGGGGGAAATGGAGACCCAGCCGGGACTCGAAGGCTCGAATGGGCCCCTTCTGTGTCGTCAATGCCCGGAGGTCAAAGCAAAATGTGGGCATTTTCCCGCGGGTAGGTCGCGGGCGGGTGGGGCGGGTGCACTATTCGACTGAGGCAGGCGTCGCATCGCAGGAGGTTTGGGGGGGGGGGGGGGGCCCCAGGGAGGTGCCAGGAGGTGGGACGGTGGGTTCCAATGAGCGTGTGGGTCATCTGCGCTGCCCCGCCCACCCGCTCAGCCGACGGGAGCTGCAGCACACACCAGGCTGGGAGGGCAGTTGACCGGGGCTGAGGCGGGGATTTGGGGAACGGGGTGGGGTGGGGTGGGGCGGGCAATGTTAGCACTTGAAGGCGATGATGAGGTGCGGGGAGTGGGGGGGGGGCGAGTTAATCAGGAGGAGAAATGCGAAAACAAAACAAGGTGGCTTCGGTTGAAGATAGCCCCAACGCTGTGTGAACTGCGCGCCGCACGCTACAGTTCACCAGCTCTATCTCCGAACGAAGCGTGTGTACCGTATTTTCCGGCCTTCTCGTCGGGCCCAGCAGAGGCCATTGTTTGAGCCGCATACAGGGGCTGTGCAGCCTCACCTGCGGGGGCAAAACAGACTTGCAAAAAGGAGGAAGAGTGTCAAATAAACAAAGTGAAATGTCACCAGTACGGGGGTTAGATACAGAGTAAAGTTCCCTCTCCACTGTCCCCATCAAACACTCCCCAGGACAGGTACAGTACGGGGGTTAGATACAGAGTAAAGTTCCCTCTCCACTGTCCCCATCAAACACTCCCCAGGACAGGTACAGTACGGGGGTTAGATACAGAGTAAAGCTCCCTCTCCACTGTCCCCATCAAACACTCCCCAGGACAGGTACAGTACGGGGGTTAGATACAGAGTAAAGCTCCCTCTACACTGTCCCCATCAAACACTCCCAGGACAGGTACAGTACGGGGGTTAGATACAGAGTAAAGCTCCCTCTACACTGTCCCCATCAAACACTCCCCAGGACAGGTACAGTACGGGGGTTAGATACAGAGTAAAGCTCCCTCTACACTGTCCCCCATCAAACACTCCCAGGACAGGTACAGTACGGGGGTTAGATACTGAGTAAAGCTCCCTCTGCAACTCCTCTATCCGGTCAAACCCTGCCCCACCCAGACCACCACAGCGGGAGGGTTCGGCCATGAACACTTACCATATTTGCCCGCTGCAGGCGCAACACCTAGTCCATTGGTCAGTCCTGGCTGTGCTCCATACAAAGCTTGTCCTGCATCAAAGGAATATCGAGAAACACAGTCGGTCAGTGGGAAGCTGTTCTGATGCACCCCACTTCGGGGGACACAGAGGGTGAGAGTGGACATGGGCTGTGGGTGATTAAATGGGTGGAGAGTCAGTGATAGGGGAGAGTGGACATGGGCTGTGGGTGATTAAATGGGTGTAGAGTCAGTGATAGGGGAGAGTGGACATGGGCTGTGGGTGATTAAATGGGTGTAGAGTCAGTGATAGGGGAGAGTGGACATGGGCTGTGGGTGATTAAATGGGTGTAGAGTCAGTGTTAGGGGGAGAGTGGACATGGGCTGTGGGTGATTAAATGGGTGTAGAGTCAGTGATAGGGGGAGAGTGGACATGGACTGTGGGTGATTAAATGGGTGTAGAGTCAGTGATAGGGGAGAGTGGACATGGGCTGTGGGTGATTAAATGGGTGTACAGTCAGTGATAGGGGAGAGTGGACATGGACTGTGGGTGATTAAATGGGTGTAGAGTCAGTGATAGGGGAGAGTGGACATGGGCTGTGGGTGATTAAATGGGTGTAGAGTCAGTGATAGGGGAGAGTGGACATGGGCTGTGGGTGATTAAATGGGTGTAGAGTCAGTGATAGAGGAGAGTGGACATGGGCTGTGGGTGATTAAATGGGGGTAGAGTCAGTGATAGGGGAGAGTGGACATGGGCTGTGGGTGATTAAATGGGGGTAGAGTCAGTGATAGGGGAGAGTGGACATGGGCTGTGGGTGATTAAATGGGTGTAGAGTCAGTGTTAGGAGGAGAGTGGACATGGGCTGTGGGTGATTAAATGGGTGTAGAGTCAGTGATAGGGGGAGAGTGGACATGACTGTCGGAAGGGATTAAATGGGACGCGGGCAATTTTCTTGCTTGTGTGTCCATGCCTGGCGGTCACATTCCCAGCTCCCGCAGATTCCGTACCCAAACCTTTTCCTGCCTTGGCTCCGTACGCACCTCCATCGGCCAGTAGACCGGGATAGCCTGCAGAAGGGAAAGGAGGGATTCACTGAGGGATCACTGGAACACCAGGAAACACACACCGTCACTGAGCTCTCCAGTGGACTGCAGTCAACGAGTTCATCGAATCATTTGCGGTACAGAAACAGCCCGTTCGGCCCATCTTCTCCGTGCTGGCGTTTCTACTCCCCCCCCCCCCCCCCCCCACCCCCCCCCCACGAGTCTCCTCCCACCCCTTCTCCATCTCCCCCCCATCACCATTTCCTTCTATTCCTGTCTCCCTCCTGTGTTTATCCAGCTCCCCCACCTTAAACCCATCGATCCGATTCACCTCAAACCCACTCCCTGTGGGAGCGAGTCCCACATTCTCACCACTCCCTGGGGGAAAGACCATTCTCCTGAATTCCCCCATTGGATTTATTAGAGACTGTCTTATATTGATGGGCCCCTCGTTCTGGTCTCGCCCGCAAGTGGAAACATCTTCTCTACGTCTACCCGATCGAAACCCCTGTCGTAATCTTGAAGACCTCGATCAGGTTCACCCCTCAGCCTTCTCTGTTCTAGAGAAAAGAGCCCCAGCCTGGTCAATCTTTCCTGATAGTTATAACCTCTCAGTTCAGGTATTTTAGCAAATCTTATCTTCTCCAGTGTCTCTATATACTTTTATAACATGGAGACCGGAACTGTACACAGTGCTCCGAGTGTGGTCTAACTGAGGGATATGGAGACTGGAACTGTACACAGTGCTCCGAGTGTGGTCTAACCGAGGGATACGGAGACCGGAACTGTACACAGTGCTCCGAGTGTGGTCTAACCGAGGGATATGGAGACCGGAACTGTACACAGTGTTCAGAGTGTGGTCTAACCGAGGGATATGGAGACCAGAACTGTACACAGTGCTCCGAGTGTGGTCTAACCGAGGAATATGGAGACCAGAACTGTACACAGTGCTCCGTGTGGTCTAACCGAGGGATATGGAGACCAGAACTGTACACAGTGCTCCGAGTGTGGTCTAACTGAGGGATATGGAGACCGGAACTGTACACAGTGCTCCGAGTGTGGTCTAACTGAGGGATATGGAGACCGGAACTGTGCACAGTGCTCCGAGTGTGGTCTAACCGAGGGATATGGAGACCAGAACTGTACACAGTGCTCCGAGTGTGGTCTAACCGAGGGATATGGAGACCGGAGTGTGTCTCGTGGGTTCTCATCTAAATCAGCTCTCTCACTCTAAATTCCTCCCCACGTAGATCTGGCGCGATCGGGTCCTCACCGTTGCCGTAGCTTGTGGCCACCTGGACTCCTGGGAAGGTTCCGGCTCCCAGTAATCCAGCCGCCGCTGGGAAACCTCCGGCACCGTAACCTGCGTTGGGTGGGGGGGGGGGGGGACAGAGAGAGATACAGAGAGGGTCAGACAGGTCACTGCGGCAAAATGGAGGACAACAGTAGGCTCAGGGTTAGCGGGGAGGTGCCCCTGGCAGGCAGGGGGCGGGAGTAACCTAACGCAGGAGGTCGCCAAGGGTCAACGGCGGAG
>NW_027141196.1:177500-251291 GCF_036365525.1 Heterodontus francisci
CACTTGCAGGATAAATCAAAGCCCTTTCTGCCGGGACAACTGAGACACCTACCATTGACGTAGCTCGGTTGAGCACCCATCGTCTCACCGTAACCTAGGATTGACAAGACATGAGAGATTCAGAGACACGTCGCGCACTTTTTCACTTCGATCGGTGCCCCCCCCCCCCCACCCCACCCCACCCCCGCTCCTCTCCGGTTGCTAGTATTTGCATCAAACATGAGCTGCTGGGACGGAAGGGTCGAGGGGCTGAACGGCCTCCGGCTGCGCATGCTGCCCAGCCCCGCACGACGCAACCTGTGCCTGCCGCAAAGAGCCAAAGGGAGAGTGACGAGGGGACCAAAGATCCTACCTGCGGGAATCACGCCTTTACCCCCAGCACCGGGTTGCAGTCCGACTCCTCCTGCGGGAGAGAGGGAGGGAGAGGGAGACACCCATAAAGCAGAGCCCATTCGATTGAGACAGACCGCGTCAAAAGTTTAAAATTGGAGTTGAGGACAATTCAGGGAATTGCCATTCGTCCAACCCGACTGAGAACCAGCAGTCCCGGCATAAACTAGGATGCACATGAGAAAGTTAGGGGCTCTCCCGCACCCATTTAATCACCCACAGCCCATGTCCACTCTCCCCCTATCACTGACTCTACACCCATTTAATCACCCACAGTCCATGTCCACTCTCTATCACAGACTCTACACCCATTCAATCACCCACAGTCCATGTCCACTCTCCTCTATCACTGACTCTACACCCATTTAATCACCCACAGCCCATGTCCACTCTCCTCTATCACTGACTCTACACCCATTTAATCACCCACAGCCCATGTCCACTCTCCCCTATCACTGACTCTACACCCATTTAATCACCCACAGCCCATGTCCACTCTCCCCTCTATCACTGACTCTACACCCATTTAATCACCCACAGCCCATGTCCACTCTCCCCCTATCACTGACTCTACACCCATTTAATCACCCACAGCCCATGTCCACTCTCCCCCTATCACTGACTCTACACCCATTTAATCACCCACAGCCCATGTCCACTCTCCCCCTATCACTGACTCTACACCCATTTAATCACCCACAGCCCATGTCCACTCTCCCCCTCTCACTGACTCTACACCCATTTAATCACCCACAGCCCATGTCCACTCTCCCTCTGATCCAGTACTGGATGTCGGATAAACAGTCTGACAATTTAGAGACTGCGGAGAGGTGGAGAGAAGTGGTGGAGAGGTCGAGATGGGTGTCGTCACCGTATATGTGAAAACTGACGCTGTGTTTTCGGATGATATCTACAGGCTGTCCTTCGGCGACGAGAAATAGGAGGGGGTGGGATGCCAAGGATAGATCCTCGGTGGAAGGGGTGGGGGGGGGGGGGGTAACGGTGCGGGAACAGGAAGAGAAGCCATTGCAGGTGATTCTCTGTCTGCTATGAGACAGATAAGGATGTAACCGGGTGAGAGCAGTCCCACCCGGCTGGACAACAGTGGAGAGGCGTTGGAGGAGGAAGGTGTGGTCAGCCATGTCAATGGGTGCAGACAGGCTGAGGAGGACGCGGGAGGTAAAGTTTACCCTTTGTCACGGTCACACAGGAGGACATGTGTGACGTCGATAAGAGCTGTTCCGGGACCGCGACAGGTGCGGGAACCCGATTGGAGTGATTCAAACATCCCTCAGCCCATGTCCTCTGAGTAGGAAATGTCCCGGTCAAATTATCACCAGGGACAGAGATTGGAGTGAGATGCATCTCCCCAGATAGAGGAGTAAGAGAGAGAGGGTGTTAGAGGGATCGCCACAGACACAGGATTGTGAGAGAGGGGTTAGAGGGAACTCCCCAGATACAGGAGTGGGAGAGAGGGTGTTAGAGGGACCTCCCCAGACACAGGATTGTGAGAGAGGGGTTAGAGGGACCTCCCCAGATACAGGAGTGGGAGAGAGGGTGTTAGAGGGACCTCCCCAGACACAGGATTGTGAGAGAGGGGTTAGAGGGACCTCCCCAGACACAGGATTGTGAGAGAGGGGTTAGAGGGAACTCCCCAGATACAGGAGTGTGAGAGAGGGGGTTAGAGGGACCTCCCCAGACACAGGATTGTGAGAGAGGGGTTAGAGGGACCTCCCCAGATACAGGAGTGGGAGAGAGGGTGTTAGAGGGACCTCCCCAGACACAGGATTGTGAGAGAGAGGGGTTAGAGGGACCTCCCCAGATACAGGAGTGTGAGAGAGGGGGTTAGAGGGACCTCCCCAGACACAGGATTGTGAGAGAGGGGTTAGAGGGACCTCCCCAGACACAGGATTGTGAGAGAGGGGTTAGAGGGACCTCCCCAGATACAGGAGTGGGAGAGAGGGTGTTAGAGGGACCTCCCCAGACACAGGATTGTGGGAGAGAGGGGTTAGAGGGACCTCCACAGATACAGGAGTAAGAGAGATACCATTGAGACCGCCATTCCTGTAAGCAGGAAAGTAGCCATTGGGAAATCCATTGCCATTCGTGTAAGCCGGCTGAACCATCGCTGCAGCTGGGAAGCGGCCAGCTCCATTCATGTAACCTGCCACGAAACAAAATGGGGCATCAGTCAGTCTCAGAACGACAGAAAACGTGCAGCTCGAGCAAAGGCCACTCATTCACAACATGAGAGACTGCCTGTCTCAGGAAACAGAGAGCAGCGTTGAGAACACGAAATATATGACAAAAAACATCAGGCCCAGTGAATATCATAGAGAATAACAGCCATTGGGTACATTATAATATACACAGGGACTGCTATGCTCTATAGAGAATAGCAGCCCCTGTGTATATTATAGAGAATAGCAGTCACTGTGTATATTATAGAGAACAGCAGTCACTGTGTATATTATAGAGAATAGCAGTCCCTGTGTATATTATAGAGAATAGCAGTCACTGTGTATATTATAGAGAATAGCAGTCACTGTGTATATTATAGAGAATAGCAGCCCCTGTGTATATTATAGAGAATAGCAGTCCCTGTGTATATTATAGATAATAGCAGCCCCTGTGTATATTATAGAGAATAACAGTCCATGTGTATATTATACAGAATAGCTATTCTCTATAATATACACAGTGACTGCTATTCTCTATAATATACACAGTGACTGCTATTCTCCATAATATACACAGGGACTGCTATTCTCTATAATATACACAGGGACTGCTGTTCTCTATAATATACACAGGGACTGCTATTCTCCATAATATACACAGTGACTGCTATTCTCTATAATATACACAGGGACTGCTATTCACTATAATATACACAGGGACTGCTATTCTCTATAATTTACACAGTTAATGCTATTCTCTATAATATACACAGGGACTGCTATTCTCTATAATATACACAGGGACTGCTATTCTCTATAATATACACAGGGACTGCTATTCTCTATAATATACACAGGGACTGCTATTCTCCATAATATACACAGGAGCTGCTATTATCTATTATATACACAGGGACTGCTATTATCTATTATATACACAGGGACTGCTATTCTCCATAATATACACTGGGACTGCTATTCTCTATAATATACACAGGGGCTGCTATTCTACATAATATACACAGGAGCTGCTATTCTCTATAATATACACAGGGGCTGCTATTCTCCATAATATACACAGGAGCTGCTATTCTCTATAATATACACAGGGACTGCTATTCTCTATAATATACACAGGGGCTGCTATTCTCCATAATATACACAGGGACTGCTATTCTCTATAATATACACAGGAGCTGCTATTCTCTATAATATACACAGGAGCTGCTATTCACTATAATATACACAGGGACTGCTATGATCTAGAATATACACAGGGACTGCTATTCTCTATAATATACACAGGGACTGCTATGATCTAGAATATACACAGGGGCTGCTATTATCTAAAATATACACAGGGACTGCTATTATCTATAATATACAAAGGGACTGCTATCCTCTATAATATACACAGAGACTGCTATCCTCTATAATATACACAGAGACTGCTATTCTCTATAATGCACACAGAGACTGCTACTCTCGATAATATACACAGAGACTGCTATCCTCTATAATATACACAGAGACAGCTATCCTCTATAATATACACAGAGACTGCTATTCTCTATAATGCACACAGAGACTGCTACTCTCGATAATATACACAGGGACTGCTATTCTCTATAATATACACAGGGACTGCTATTATCTATTATATACACAGGGACTGCTATTATCTATAATATACACAGTGACTGCTATTATCTATAATATACACAGGGACTGTTATTATCTATAATATACACAGGGACTGCTATTCTCGATAATATACTCAGTGACTGCTATTCTCCATAATATACACAGAGACTGCTATCCTCTATAATATACACAGGGACTGCTATTCTCTATAATATACACAGGGACTGCTACTCTCGATAATATACACAGGGACTGCTATTCTCTATAATATACACAGGGACTGCTATTATCTATAATATACACAGTGACTGCTATTCTCTATAATATACACAGGGACTGCTATTATCTATAATATACACAGTGACTGTTATTCTCTATAATATACACAGGGACTGCTAATATCTATTATATACACAGGGACTGCTATTATCTATAATATACACAGGGACTGCTATTCTCGATAATATACACAGTGACTGCTATCCTCTATAATATACACAGAGACTGCTACTCTCGATAATATACACAGGGACTGCTATTCTCTATAATATACACAGAGACTGCTACTCTCTATAATATACACAGGGACTGCTATTCTCTATAATATACACAGGGACTGCTATTATCTATAATATACACAGGGACTGCTATTATCTATAATATACACAGGGACTGCTATTCTCTATAATATACACAGGGACTGCTATTCTCTATAATATACACAGGGACTGCTATTCTCTATAATATACACAGGGACTGCTATTCTCTATAATATACACAGTGACTGCTATTCTCTATAATATACACAGTGACTGCTATTATCTATAATATACACAGGGACTGCTATTCTCTATAATATACACAGGGACTGCTATTCTCTATAATATACACAGTGACTGCTATTATCTATAATATACACAGTGACTGCTATTCTCTATAATATACACAGTGACTGCTATTCTCTATAATATACACAGGGACTGCTATTCTCTATAATATACACAGGGACTGCTATTCTCTATAATATACAGGGGGACTGCTATTCTCTATAATATACACAGGGACTGCTATTCTCTATAATATACACAGGGACTGCTATTCTCTATAATATACAGGGGGACTGCTATTCTCTATAATATACACAGAGACTGCTATTATCTATAATATACACAGTGACTGTTATTCTCTATAATATACACAGGGACTGCTATTATCTATAATATACAGGGGGACTGCTATTCTCTATAATATACACAGAGACTGCTATTATCTATAATATACACAGTGACTGTTATTCTCTATAATATACACAGAGACTGCTATTATCTATAATATACACAGTGACTGTTATTCTCTATAATATACACAGGGACTGCTATTCTCTATAATATACACAGGGACTGCTATTCTCTATAATATACAGGGGGACTGCTATTCTCTATAATATACACAGGGACTGCTATTATCTATAATATACACAGAGACTGCTATTATCTATAATATACACAGTGACTGTTATTCTCTATAATATACACAGGGACTGCTATTATCTATTATATACACAGGGACTGCTATTCTCTATAATATACACAGGGACTGCTATTCTCTATAATATACACAGTGACTGCTATTATCTATAATATACACAGTGACTGCTATTCTCTACAATATACACAGGGACTGCTATTCTCTATAATATACACAGGGACTGCTATTCTCTACAATATACACAGGGACTGCTATTCTCTATAATATACACAGGGACTGCTATTCTCTATAATATACACAGGGACTGCTATTCTCTATAATATACACAGTGACTGCTATTATCTATAATATACACAGGGACTGCTATTCTCTATAATATACACAGGGACTGCTATTCTCTATAATATACACAGTGACTGCTATTATCTATAATATACACAGTGACTGCTATTCTCTATAATATACACAGTGACTGCTATTATCTATAATATACACAGGGACTGCTATTCTCTATAATATACACAGGGACTGCTATTCTCTATAATATACACAGGGACTGCTATTCTCTATAATATACACAGTGACTGCTATTATCTATAATATACACAGGGACTGCTATTCTCTATAATATACACAGGGACTGCTATTCTCTATAATATACACAGGGACTGCTATTCTCTATAATATACACAGGGACTGCTATTCTCTATAATATACACAGTGACTGCTATTCTCTATAATATACACAGTGACTGCTATTCTCTATAATATAAACAGGGACTGCTATTATCTATAATATACACAGAGACTGCTATTATCTATAATATACACAGGGACTGCTATTCTCTATAATATACACAGGGACTGCTATTATCTATAATATACACAGGGACTGCTATTCTCTATAATATACACAGGGACTGCTATTCTCTATAATATACACAGTGACTGCTATTATCTATAATATACACAGTGACTGCTATTCTCTATAATATACACAGGGACTGCTATTATCTATAATATACACAGGGACTGCTATTCTCTATAATATACACAGGGACTGCTATTATCTATAATATACACAGGGACTGCTATTATCTATAATATACACAGGGACTGCTATTATCTATAATATACACAGAGACTGCTACTCTCGATAATATACACAGAGACTGCTACTCTCGATAATATACACAGGGACTGCTATGATCTAGAATATACACAGGGGCTGCTATTATCTAAAATATACACAGGGACTGCTATTATCTATAATATACACAGGGATTGCTATTCTCGATAATATACACAGTGACTGCTATTCTCTATAATATACACAGAGACAGCTATCCTCTATAATATACACAGAGACTGCTATTCTCTATAATGCACACAGAGACTGCTACTCTCGATAATATACACAGGGACTGCTATTCTCTATAATATACACAGGGACTGCTATTATCTATTATATACACAGGGACTGCTATTATCTATAATATACACAGTGACTGCTATTATCTATAATATACACAGAGACTGCTATTATCTATAATATACACAGGGACTGCTATTATCTATAATATACACAGTGACTGTTATTCTCTATAATATACACAGGGACTGCTATTATCTATTATATACACAGGGACTGCTATTCTCTATAATATACACAGGGGCTGCTATTCTCCATAATATACACAGGAGCTGCTATTCTCTATAATATACACAGGGACTGCTATTCTCTATAATATACACAGGGACTGCTATTCTCTATAATATACACAGGGACTGTTATTCTCTATAATATACACAGGGACTGCTATTATCTATTATATACACAGGGACTGCTATTCTCGATAATATACACAGGGACTGCTATTCTCTATAATATACACAGTGACTGCTATTCTCTATAATATACACAGGGACTGCTATTCTCTATAATATACACAGTGACTGCTATTCTCTATAATATACACAGGGACTGCTATTCTCTATTATATACACAGGGACTGCTATTCTCTATAATATACACAGGGACTGCTATTCTCTATTATATACACAGGGACTGCTATTCTCTATAATATACACAGGGACTGCTATTCTCTATAATATACACAGGGACTGCTATTCTCTATTATATACACAGGGACTGCTATTCTCTATAATATACACAGGGACTGCTATTCTCTATAATATACACAGGGACTGCTATTCTCTATAATATACACAGGGACTGCTATTCTCTATAATATACACAGTGACTGCTATTATCTATAATATACACAGTGACTGCTATTCTCTATAATATACACAGTGACTGCTATTATCTATAATATACACAGGGACTGCTATTCTCTATAATATACACAGGGACTGCTATTCTCTATAATATAAACAGGGACTGCTATTCTCTATAATATACACAGGGACTGCTATTCTCTATAATATACACAGGGACTGCTATTCTCTATAATATACACAGTGACTGCTATTCTCTATAATATACACAGGGACGGCTATTATCTATAATATACACAGAGACTGCTATTATCTATAATATACACAGTGACTGTTATTCTCTATAATATACACAGGGACTGCTATTATCTATAATATACACAGGGACTGCTGTCCTCTATAATATACACAGGGACTGCTATTATCTATTATATACACAGGGACTGCTATTATCTATAATATACACAGTGACTGCTATTATCTATAATATACACAGAGACTGCTATTATCTATAATATACACAGTGACTGTTATTCTCTATAATATACACAGGGACTGCTATTATCTATTATATACACAGGGACTGCTATTCTCTATAATATACACAGGGACTGCTATGATCTAGAATATACACAGTGACTGGTATTCTCTATAATATACACAGGGACTGCTATTCTCTATAATATACACAGGGACTGCTATTATCTATTATATACACAGAGACTGCTACTCTCGATAATATACACAGGGACTGCTATTCTCTATAATATACACAGGGACTGCTATTATCTATTATATACACAGAGACTGCTACTCTCGATAATATACACAGGGACTGCAATTATCTATAATATACACAGTGACTGCTATTCTCTATAATATACACAGAGACTGCTACTCTCGATAATATACACAGGGACTGCTATTCTCTATAATATACACAGAGACTGCTACTCTCGATAATATACACAGGGACTGCTATTATCTATAATATACACAGTGACTGCTATTCTCTATAATATACACAGGGACTGCTATTATCTATAATATACACAGTGACTGTTATTCTCTATAATATACACAGGGACTGCTATTATCTATTATATACACAGGGACTGCTATTATCTATAATATACACAGGGACTGCTATTCTCGATAATATACACAGTGACTGCTATCCTCTATAATATACACAGAGACTGCTACTCTCGATAATATATACAGGGACTGCTATTCTCTATAATATACACAGAGACTGCTATTCACTATAATATACACAGTGACTGCTATTCTCTGTAATATACACAGGGACTGCTATTCTCTATAATAGACACAGGGACTGCTATTATCTATAATATACACAGTGACTGCTATTCTCTATAATATACACAGGGACTGCTATTATCTATAATATACAGAGGGACTGCTATTCACTATAATATACACAGGGAATGCTATTATCTATAATATACACAGGGACTGCTATTCTCTATAATATACACAGGGACTGCTATTATCTATAATATACTCAGTGACTGCTATTCTCTATAATATACACAGGGACTGCTATTATCTATAATATACACAGTGACTGCTATTCTCTATAATATACACAGTGACTGCTATTCTCTATAATATACACAGGGACTGCTATTATCTATAATAAACACAGTGACTGCTATTATCTATAATATCCACAGGGACTGCTATTCTCTATAATATACACAGGGACTGCTATTATCTATAATATACAGAGGGACTGCTATTCACTATAATATACACAGGGACTGCTATTCTCTATAATATACACAGGGACTGCTATTATCTATAATATACAGAGGGACTGCTATTATCTATAATATACAGAGGGACTGCTATTCTCTATAATATACACAGGGACTGCTATTATCTATAATATACACAGGGACTGCTATTATCTATAATATACACAGGGACTGCTATTCTCTATAATATACACTGGGAATGCTATTATCTATAATATACACAGGGACTGCTATTCTCTATAATATACACAGGGACTGCTATTATCTATAATATACAGAGGGACTGCTATTCACTATAATATACACAGGGACTGCTATTATCTATAATATACACAGTGACTGCTATTCTCTATAATATACACAGGGACTGCTATTATCTATAATATACACAGTGACTGCTATTCTCTATAATATACACAGGGACTGCTATTATCTATAATATACACAGTGACTGCTATTCTCTATAATATACACAGTGACTGCTATTCTCTATAATATACACAGGGACTGCTATTATCTATAATATACAGAGGGACTGCTATTCACTATAATATACACAGGGACTGCTATTATCTATAATATACACAGTGACTGCTATTCTCTATAATATACACAGGGACTGCTATTATCTATAATATACACAGTGACTGCTATTCTCTATAATATACACAGGGGCTGTTATTGTCTATAATATACACAGGGACTGCTATTCTCTATAATATACACAGGGACTGCTATTCTCTATAATATACACAGGGACTGCTATTATCTACCATATACACACAGGGGCTGCTATTCTCTATAATATACACAGTGACTGCTATTATCTACCATATACACACAGGGACTGCTATTATCTATAATATACACAGGGACTGCTATTCTCTATAATATACACAGTGACTGCTATTCTCTATAATATACAGAGGGACTGCTATTATCTATAATATACACAGGGACTGCTATTCACTATAATATACACAGGGACTGCTGTTCTCTATAATATACACAGGGACTGCTATTCTCTATAATATACACAGGGACTGCTTCTTCTTTTGGGCCTCCTTATCTCGAGAGACAATGGATACGCGCCTGGAGGTGGTCAGTGGTTTGTGAAGCAGCGCCTGGAGTGGCTATAAAGGCCAATTCTGGAGTGACAGGCTCTTCCACAGGTGCTGCAGAGAAATTTGTTTGTTGGGGCTGTTGCACAGTTGGCTCTCCCCTTGCGCCTCTGTCTTTTTTCCTGCCAACTACTAAGTCTCTTCGACTCGCCACAATTTAGCCCTGTCTTTATGGCTGCCCGCCAGCTCTGGCGAATGCTGGCAACTGACTCCCACGACTTGTGATCAATGTCACACGATTTCATGTCGCGTTTGCAGACGTCTTTATAACGGAGACATGGACGGCCGGTGGGTCTGATACCAGTGGCGAGCTCGCTGTACAATGTGTCTTTGGGGATCCTGCCATCTTCCATGCGGCTCACATGGCCAAGCCATCTCAAGCGCCGCTGACTCAGTAGTGTGTATAAGCTGGGGATGTTGGCCGCTTCAAGGACTTCTGTGTTGGAGATATAGTCCTGCCACCTGATGCCAAGTATTCTCCGAAGGCAGCGAAGATGGAATGAATTGAGACGTCGCTCTTGGCTGGCATACGTTGTCCAGGCCTCGCTGCCGTAGAGCAAGGTACTGAGGACACAGGCCTGATACACTCGGACTTTTGTGTTCCGTGTCAGTGCGCCATTTTCCCATACTCTCTTGGCCAGTCTGGACATAGCAGTGGAAGCCTTACCCATGCGCTTGTTGATTTCTGCATCTAGAGACAGGTTACTGGTGATAGTTGAGCCTAGGTAGGTGAACTCTTGAACCACTTCCAGAGCGTGGTCGCCAATATTGATGGATGGAGCATTTCTGACATCCTGCCCCATGATGTTCGTTTTCTTGAGGCTGATGGTTAGGCCAAATTCATTGCAGGCAGACGCCAACCTGTCGATGAGACTCTGCAGGCATTCTTCAGTGTGAGATGTTAAAGCAGCATCGTCAGCAAAGAGGAGTTCTCTGATGAGGACTTTCCGTACTTTGGACTTCGCTCTTAGACGGGCAAGGTTGAACAACCTGCCCCCTGATCTTGTGTGGAGGAAAATTCCTTCTTCGGAGGATTTGAACGCATGTGAAAGCAGCAGGGAGAAGAAAATCCCAAAAAGTGTGGGTGCGAGAACACAGCCCTGTTTCACACCACTCAGGATAGGAAAGGGCTCTGATGAGGAGCCACCATGTTGAATTGTGCCTTTCATATTGTCATGGAATGAGGTGATGATACTTAGTAGCTTTGGTGGACATCCGATCTTTTCTAGTAGTCTGAAGAGACCACGTCTGCTGACGAGGTCAAAGGCTTTGGTGAGATCAATGAAAGCAATGTAGAGGGGCATCTGTTGTTCACGGCATTTCTCCTGTATCTGACGAAGGGAGAACAGCATGTCAATAGTCGATCTCTCTGCACGAAAGCCACACTGTGCCTCAGGGTAGACGCGCTCGGCCAGCTTCTGGAGCCTGTTCAGAGCGACTCGCTACTAAGTATCATCACCTCATTCCATGACAATATGAAAGGCACAATTCAACATGGTGGCTCCTCATCAGAGCCCTTTCCTATCCTGAGTGGTGTGAAACAGGGCTGTGTTCTCGCACCCACACTATTTGGGATTTTCTTCTCCCTGCTGCTTTCACATGCGTTCAAATCCTCTGAAGAAGGAATTTTCCTCCACACAAGATCAGGGGGCAGGTTGTTCAACCTTGCCCGTCTAAGAGCGAAGTCCAAAGTACGGAAAGTCCTCATCAGAGAACTCCTCTTTGCTGACGATGCTGCTTTAACATCTCACACTGAAGAATGCCTGCAGAGTCTCATCGACAGGTTTGCGTCTGCCTGCAATGAATTTGGCCTAACCATCAGCCTCAAGAAAACGAACATCATGGGGCAGGATGTCAGAAATGCTCCATCCATCAATATTGGCGACCACGCTCTGGAAGTGGTTCAAGAGTTCACCGACCTAGGCTCAACTATCACCAGTAACCTGTCTCTAGATGCAGAAATCAACAAGCGCATGGGTAAGGCTTCCACTGCTATGTTCAGACTGGCCAAGAGAGTGTGGGAAAATGGCGCACTGACACGGAACACAAAAGTCCGAGTGTATCAGGCCTGTGTCCTCAGTACCTTGCTCTACGGCAGCGAGGCCTGGACAACGTATGCCAGCCAAGAGCGACGTCTCAATTCATTCCATCTTCGCTGCCTTCGGAGAATACTTGGCATCAGGTGGCAGGACTATATCTCCAACACAGAAGTCCTTGAAGCGGCCAACATCCCCAGCTTATACACACTACTGAGTCAGCGGCGCTTGAGATGGCTTGGCCATGTGAGCCGCATGGAAGATGGCAGGATCCCCAAAGACACATTGTACAGCGAGCTCGCCACTGGTATCAGACCCACCGGCCGTCCATGTCTCCGTTATAAAGACGTCTGCAAACGCGACATGAAATCGTGTGACATTGATCACAAGTCGTGGGAGTCAGTTGCCAGCATTTGCCAGAGCTGGCGGGCAGCCATAAAGACAGGGCTAAATTGTGGCGAGTCGAAGAGACTTAGTAGTTGGCAGGAAAAAAGACAGAGGCGCAAGGGGAGAGCCAACTGTGCAACAGCCCCAACAAACAAATTTCTCTGCAGCACCTGTGGAAGAGCCTGTCACTCCAGAATTGGCCTTTATAGCCACTCCAGGCGCTGCTTCACAAACCACTGACCACCTCCAGGCGCGTATCCATTGTCTCTCGAGATAAGGAGGCCCAAAAGAAGAAAGACACAGGGACTGTTATTATCTACTATATACACACAGGGACTGCTATTTTCTATAATATACACAGGGAATGCTATTCTCTATAATATACACAGGGACTGCTATTCTCTATAATATACACAGTGACTGCTATTATCTATAATATACACAGGGGCTGCTATTCTCTATAATATACACAGTGACTGTTATTATCTATAATATACACAGTGACTGCTATTCTCTATAATATACACAGTGACTGTTATTATCTATAATATACACAGGGACTGCTATTCTCTATAATATACACAGGGACTGCTATTCTCTATAATATACACAGGGACTGCTATTCTCTATAATATACACTGGGACTGCTATTCTCTATAATATACACAGTGACTGCTATTCTCTATAATATACACAGGGAATGCTATTCTCTATAATATACACAGGGACTGCTATTCTCTATAATATACACAGGGACTGCTATTCTCTATAATATACACAGGGACTGTTATTATCTATTATATACACAGTGACTGCTATTCTCTATAATATACACAGGGACTGCTATTCTCTATAATATACACAGTGACTGTTATTATCTATAATATACACAGGGACTGCTATTCTCTATAATATACACAGGGACTGCTATTCTCTATAATATACACAGGGACTGCTATTCTCTATAATATACACAGTGACTGTTATTATCTATAATATACACAGGGACTGCTATTCTCTATAATATACACAGGGACTGCTATTCTCTATAATATACACAGGGACTGCTATTCTCTATAATATACACTGGGACTGCTATTCTCTATAATATACACTGGGACTGCTATTCTCTATAATATACACAGGGACTGCTATTATCTATAATATACACAGGGACTGCTATTATCTATAATATACACAATGACTGCTATTATCTATAATATACACAGAGACTGCTATTCTCTATAATATACACAGGGACTGCTATTCTCTATAATATACACAGTGACTGTTATTATCTATAATATACACAGTGACTGCTATTCTCTATAATATACACAGTGACTGTTATTATCTATAATATACACAGGGACTGCTATTCTCTATAATATACACAGGGACTGCTATTCTCTATAATATACACTGGGACTGCTATTCTCTATAATATACACAGGGACTGCTATTCTCTATAATATACACAGTGACTGCTATTATCTATAATATACACAGGGACTGCTATTATCTATAATATACACAGTGACTGCTATTATCTATAATATACACAGGGACTGCTATTATCTATAATATACACAGGGACAGCTATTCTCTATAATATACACAGGGACTGCTATTCTCTACAATATACACAGGGACTGCTATTATCTATAATATACACAGGGACTGCTATTATCTATAATATACACAGGGACTGCTATTCTCTATAATATACACAGTGACTGCTATTATCTATAATATACACAGTGACTGCTATTCTCTATAATATACACAGTGACTGCTATTCTCTATAATATACACAGGGACTGCTATTCTCTATAATATACACAGGGACTGCTATTCTCTATAATATACACAGGGACTGCTATTATCTATAATATACACAGTGACTGCTATTCTCTATAATATACACAGTGACTGCTATTCTCTATAATATACACAGGGACTGCTATTCTCTATAATATACACAGGGACTGCTATTCTCTATAATATACACAGGGACTGCTATTATCTATAATATACACAGTGACTGCTATTCTCTATAATATACACAGGGACTGCTATTCTCTATAATATACACAGTGACTGCTATTATCTATAATATACACAGGGGCTGTTATTCTCTATAATATACACAGTGACTGCTATTATCTATAATATACACAGTGACTGCTATTCTCTATAATATACACAGGGGCTGTTATTCTCTATAATATACACAGTGACTGCTATTATCTATAATATACACAGTGACTGCTATTCTCTATAATATACACAGGGACTGCTATTCTCTATAATATACACAGTGACTGCTATTATCTATAATATACACAGTGACTGCTATTCTCTATAATATACACAGGGACTGCTATTCTCTATAATATACACAGTGACTGCTATTCTCTATAATATACACAGGGACTGCTATTCTCTATAATATACACAGGGACTGCTATTCTCTATAATATACACAGGGACTGCTATTCTCTATTATATACACAGGGACTGCTATTCTCTATTATATACACAGGGACTGCTATTCTCTATAATATACACAGTGACTGCTATTCTCTATTATATACACAGGAACTGCTATTCTCTATAATATACACAGGGACTGCTATTATCTATAATATACACAGGGACTGCTATTCTCTATAATATACACAGGGACTGCTATTCTCTATAATATACACAGTGACTGCTATTCTCTATTATATACACAGGGACTGCTATTCTCTATAATATACACAGGGACTGCTATTATCTATACTATACACAGGGACTGCTATTCTCTATAATATACACAGGGACTGCTATTCTCTATAATATACACAGTGACTGCTATTATCTATAATATACACAGGGACTGCTATTCTCTATAATATATACAGGGACTGCTATTATCTATAATATACACAGTGACTGCTATTATCTATAATATACAGAGGGACTGCTATTATCTATAATATACACAGTGACTGCTATTATCTATAATATACACAGGGACTGCTATTCTCTATAATATACACAGTGACTGTTATTATCTATAATATACACAGTGACTGCTATTATCTATAATATACACAGGGACTGCTATTCTCTATAATATACACAGGGACTGCTATTCTCTATAATATACACAGTGACTGCTATTCTCTATTATATACACAGGGACTGCTATTATCTATAATATACACAGGGACTGCTATTCTCTATAATATACACAGGGACTGCTATTCTCTATAATATACACAGGGACTGCTATTCTCTATAATATACACAGTGACTGCTATTCTCTATAATATACACAGTGACTGCTATTCTCTATAATATACACAGTGACTGTTATTATCTATAATATACACAGGGACTGCTATTCTCTATAATATACACAGGGACTGCTATTCTCTATAATATACACAGTGACTGTTATTATCTATAATATACACAGGGACTGCTATTCTCTATAATATACACAGGGACTGCTATTATCTATAATATACACAGGGACTGCTATTATCTATAATATACACAGGGACAGCTATTCTCTATAATATACACAGGGACTGCTATTCTCTACAATATACACAGGGACTGCTATTATCTATAATATACACAGGGACTGCTATTATCTATAATATACACAGGGACTGCTATTCTCTATAATATACACAGTGACTGCTATTATCTATAATATACACAGGGACTGCTATTATCTATAATATACACAGGGACTGCTATTATCTATAATATACACAGTGACTGCTATTATCTATAATATACACAGGGGCTGCTATTATCTATAATATACACAGGGACTGCTATTATCTATTATATACACAGGGACTGCTATTCTCTATAATATACACAGTGACTGCTATTCTCTATAATATACACAGGGACTGCTATTCTCTATAATATACACAGGGACTGCTATTCTCTATAATATACACAGGGACTGCTATTATCTATAATATACACAGTGACTGCTATTCTCTATAATATACACAGGGACTGCTATTCTCTATAATATACACAGTGACTGCTATTATCTATAATATACACAGGGGCTGTTATTCTCTATAATATACACAGTGACTGCTATTATCTATAATATACACAGTGACTGCTATTCTCTATAATATACACAGGGGCTGTTATTCTCTATAATATACACAGTGACTGCTATTATCTATAATATACACAGTGACTGCTATTCTCTATAATATACACAGGGACTGCTATTCTCTATAATATACACAGTGACTGCTATTATCTATAATATACACAGTGACTGCTATTCTCTATAATATACACAGGGACTGCTATTCTCTATAATATACACAGTGACTGCTATTCTCTATAATATACACAGGGACTGCTATTCTCTATAATATACACAGGGACTGCTATTCTCTATAATATACACAGGGACTGCTATTCTCTATTATATACACAGGGACTGCTATTCTCTATTATATACACAGGGACTGCTATTCTCTATAATATACACAGTGACTGCTATTCTCTATTATATACACAGGAACTGCTATTCTCTATAATATACACAGGGACTGCTATTATCTATAATATACACAGGGACTGCTATTCTCTATAATATACACAGGGACTGCTATTCTCTATAATATACACAGTGACTGCTATTCTCTATTATATACACAGGGACTGCTATTCTCTATAATATACACAGGGACTGCTATTATCTATACTATACACAGGGACTGCTATTCTCTATAATATACACAGGGACTGCTATTCTCTATAATATACACAGGGACTGCTATTCTCTATAATATACACAGTGACTGCTATTATCTATAATATACACAGGGACTGCTATTATCTATAATATACACAGGGACTGCTATTATCTATAATATACACAGTGACTGCTATTATCTATAATATACACAGGGGCTGCTATTATCTATAATATACACAGGGACTGCTATTATCTATTATATACACAGGGACTGCTATTCTCTATAATATACACAGTGACTGCTATTCTCTATAATATACACAGGGACTGCTATTCTCTATAATATACACAGGGACTGCTATTCTCTATAATATACACAGGGACTGCTATTATCTATAATATACACAGTGACTGCTATTCTCTATAATATACACAGGGACTGCTATTCTCTATAATATACACAGTGACTGCTATTATCTATAATATACACAGGGGCTGTTATTCTCTATAATATACACAGTGACTGCTATTATCTATAATATACACAGTGACTGCTATTCTCTATAATATACACAGGGGCTGTTATTCTCTATAATATACACAGTGACTGCTATTATCTATAATATACACAGTGACTGCTATTCTCTATAATATACACAGGGACTGCTATTCTCTATAATATACACAGTGACTGCTATTATCTATAATATACACAGTGACTGCTATTCTCTATAATATACACAGGGACTGCTATTCTCTATAATATACACAGTGACTGCTATTCTCTATAATATACACAGGGACTGCTATTCTCTATAATATACACAGGGACTGCTATTCTCTATAATATACACAGGGACTGCTATTCTCTATTATATACACAGGGACTGCTATTCTCTATTATATACACAGGGACTGCTATTCTCTATAATATACACAGTGACTGCTATTCTCTATTATATACACAGGAACTGCTATTCTCTATAATATACACAGGGACTGCTATTATCTATAATATACACAGGGACTGCTATTCTCTATAATATACACAGGGACTGCTATTCTCTATAATATACACAGTGACTGCTATTCTCTATTATATACACAGGGACTGCTATTCTCTATAATATACACAGGGACTGCTATTATCTATACTATACACAGGGACTGCTATTCTCTATAATATACACAGGGACTGCTATTCTCTATAATATACACAGTGACTGCTATTATCTATAATATACACAGGGACTGCTATTCTCTATAATATATACAGGGACTGCTATTATCTATAATATACACAGTGACTGCTATTATCTATAATATACAGAGGGACTGCTATTATCTATAATATACACAGTGACTGCTATTATCTATAATATACACAGGGACTGCTATTCTCTATAATATACACAGTGACTGTTATTATCTATAATATACACAGTGACTGCTATTATCTATAATATACACAGGGACTGCTATTCTCTATAATATACACAGGGACTGCTATTCTCTATAATATACACAGTGACTGCTATTCTCTATTATATACACAGGGACTGCTATTATCTATAATATACACAGGGACTGCTATTCTCTATAATATACACAGGGACTGCTATTCTCTATAATATACACAGGGACTGCTATTCTCTATAATATACACAGTGACTGCTATTCTCTATAATATACACAGTGACTGTTATTATCTATAATATACACAGGGACTGCTATTCTCTATAATATACACAGGGACTGCTATTCTCTATAATATACACAGTGACTGTTATTATCTATAATATACACAGGGACTGCTATTCTCTATAATATACACAGGGACTGCTATTATCTATAATATACACAGGGACTGCTATTATCTATAATATACACAGTGACTGCTATTCTCTATAATATACACAGTGACTGCTATTATCTATAATATACACAGGGGCTGCTATTATCTAAAATATACACAGGGACTGCTATTCTCTATAATATACACAGGGACTGCTATTCTCTATAATATACACAGGGACTGCTATTATCTATAATATACACAGGGACTGCTATTATCTATTATATACACAGGGACTGCTATTCTCTATAATATACACAGTGACTGCTATTCTCTATTATATACACAGGGACTGCTATTCTCTATAATATACACAGTGACTGCTATTCTCTATAATATACACAGGGACTGCTATTATCTATAATATACACAGTGACTGCTATTCTCTATAATATACACAGGGACTGCTATTCTCTATAATATACACAGGGACTGCTATTATCTATAATATACACAGGGACTGCTATTCTCTATAATATACACAGTGACTGATATTCTCTATAATATACACAGGGACTGTTATTCTCTATAATATACACAGGGACTGCTATTATCTATAATATACACAGGGACTGCTATTCTCTATAATATACACAGGGACTGCTATTCTCTATAATATACACAGGGGCTGCTATTATCTAAAATATACACAGGGACTGCTATTCTCCATAATATACGCAGTGACTGCTATTCTCTATAATATACACAGTGACTGCTATTCTCTATAATATACACAGTGACTGCTATTCTCTATAATATACACAGTGACTGCTATTATCTATAATATACACAGGGACTGCTATTATCTATAATATACACAGGGAATGCTATTATCTATAATATACACAGGGACTGCTATTCTCTATAATATACACAGGGGCTGCTATTCTCTATAATATACACAGGGGCTGCTATTATCTATAATATACACAGGGACTGCTATTCTCCATAATATACACAAGGAATGCTCTTCTCTATAATATACACAGTGACTGCTATTATCTATAATATACACAGGGGATGCTATTCTCTATAATATACACAGGGACTGTTATTATCTATAATATACACAGGGACTGCTATTATCTATAATATACACAGGGGATGCTATTCTCTATAATATACACAGGGACTGCTATTATCTATAATATACACAGGGAATGCTATTATCTATAATATACACAGGGGCTGCTATTATCTAAAATATACACAGGGACTGCTATTCTCTATAATATACACAGTGACTGCTATTATCTATAATATACACAGGGACTGCTATTATCTATAATATACACAGGGACTGCTATTATCTATAATATACACAGTGACTGCTATTCTCTATAATATACACAGGGACTGCTATTATCTATAATATACACAGGGACTGCTATTCTCTGTAATATACACAGGGACTACTATTCTCTATAATATACACAGTGACTGCTATTCTCTATAATATACACAGTGACTGCTATTATCTATAATATACACAGTGACTGCTATTCTCTATAATATACACAGGGACTGCTATTATCTATAATATACACAGGGACTGCTATTCTCTATAATATACACAGGGACTGCTATTCTCTATAATATACACAGTGACTGCTATTCTCTATAATATACACAGTGACTGCTATTATCTATAATATACACAGGGACTGCTATTATCTATAATATACACAGGGACTGCTATTATCTATAATATACACAGGGACTGCTATTATCTATAATATACACAGTGACTGCTATTCTCTATAATATACACAGGGACTGCTATTCTCTATTATATACACAGGGACTGCTATTATCTATAATATACACAGTGACTGTTATTCTCTATAATATACACAGTGACTGCTATTCTCTATAATATACACAGGGACTGCTATTCTCTATAATATACACAGGGACTGCTATTCTCTATAATATACACAGGGACTGCTATTCTCTATAATATACACAGTGACTGCTATTATCTATAATATACACAGGGGCTGCTATTCTCTATTATATACACAGGGACTGCTATTATCAAAAATATACACAGGGACTGCTATTATCTATAATATACACAGTGACTGATATTCTCTATAATATACACAGTGACTGCTATTATCTATAATATACACAGGGACTGCTATTCTCTATTATATACACAGGGACTGCTATTATCTAAAATATACACAGGGACTGCTATTATCTATAATATACACAGGGACTGCTATTCTCTATAATATACACAGGGACTGCTATTATCTATAATATACACAGTGACTGCTATTCTCTATAATATACACAGGGACTGCTGTTCTCTATAATATACACTGGGACTGCTATTCTCTATAATATACACAGGGACTGCTATTATCTAAAATATACACAGTGACTGCTATTCTCTATAATATACACAGGGACTGCTATTCTCTATAATATACACAGGGACTGCTATTATCTATAATATACACAGTGACTGCTATTATCTATAATATACACAGTGACTGCTATTATCTATAATATACACAGGGACTGCTATTATCTAAAATATACACAGGGACTGCTATTCTCTATAATATACACAGGGACTGCTATTATCTATAATATACACAGTGACTGCTATTATCTATAATATACACAGGGACTGCTATTCTCTACAATATACACAGGGACTGCTATTATCTAAAATATACACAGGGACTGCTATTATCTATAATATACACAGTGACTGCTATTATCTATAATATACACAGGGACTGCTATTATCTAAAATATACACAGGGACTGCTATTATCTATAATATACACAGTGACTGCTATTATCTATAATATACACAGGGACTGCTATTATCTAAAATATACACAGGGACTGCTATTATCTATAATATACACAGTGACTGCTATTATCTATAATATACACAGGGACTGCTATTATCTAAAATATACACAGGGACTGCTATTATCTATAATATACACAGTGACTGCTATTATCTATAATATACACAGGGACTGCTATTATCTAAAATATACACAGGGACTGCTATTATCTATAATATACACAGTGACTGCTATTATCTATAATATACACAGGGACTGCTATTATCTAAAATATACACAGGGACTGCTATTCTCTATAATATACAGAGGGACTGCTATTATCTATAATATACACAGGGACTGCTATTCTCTATAATATACACAGGGACTGCTATTATCTATAATATACACAGGGACTGCTATTATCTATAATATACACAGGGACTGCTATTATCTAAAATATACACAGGGACTGCTATTATCTATAATATACACAGTGACTGCTATTCTCTATAATATACACAGTGACTGCTATTATCTATAATATACACAGGGACTGCTATTATCTATAATATACACAGGGACTGCTATTCTCTATTATATACACAGTGACTGCTATTCTCTATAATATACACAGGGAATGCTATTCTCTATAATATATACAGGGACTGCTATTATCTATAATATACACAGTGACTGCTATTATCTATAATATACAGAGGGACTGCTATTATCTATAATATACACAGTGACTGCTATTATCTATAATATACACAGGGACTGCTATTCTCTATAATATACACAGTGACTGTTATTATCTATAATATACACAGTGACTGCTATTATCTATAATATACACAGGGACTGCTATTCTCTATAATATACACAGGGACTGCTATTCTCTATAATATACACAGTGACTGCTATTCTCTATTATATACACAGGGACTGCTATTATCTATAATATACACAGGGACTGCTATTCTCTATAATATACACAGGGACTGCTATTCTCTATAATATACACAGGGACTGCTATTCTCTATAATATACACAGTGACTGCTATTCTCTATAATATACACAGTGACTGCTATTCTCTATAATATACACAGTGACTGTTATTATCTATAATATACACAGGGACTGCTATTCTCTATAATATACACAGGGACTGCTATTCTCTATAATATACACAGTGACTGTTATTATCTATAATATACACAGGGACTGCTATTCTCTATAATATACACAGGGACTGCTATTATCTATAATATACACAGGGACTGCTATTATCTATAATATACACAGTGACTGCTATTCTCTATAATATACACAGTGACTGCTATTATCTATAATATACACAGGGGCTGCTATTATCTAAAATATACACAGGGACTGCTATTCTCTATAATATACACAGGGACTGCTATTCTCTATAATATACACAGGGACTGCTATTATCTATAATATACACAGGGACTGCTATTATCTATTATATACACAGGGACTGCTATTCTCTATAATATACACAGTGACTGCTATTCTCTATTATATACACAGGGACTGCTATTCTCTATAATATACACAGTGACTGCTATTCTCTATAATATACACAGGGACTGCTATTATCTATAATATACACAGTGACTGCTATTCTCTATAATATACACAGGGACTGCTATTCTCTATAATATACACAGGGACTGCTATTATCTATAATATACACAGGGACTGCTATTCTCTATAATATACACAGTGACTGATATTCTCTATAATATACACAGGGACTGTTATTCTCTATAATATACACAGGGACTGCTATTATCTATAATATACACAGGGACTGCTATTCTCTATAATATACACAGGGACTGCTATTCTCTATAATATACACAGGGGCTGCTATTATCTAAAATATACACAGGGACTGCTATTCTCCATAATATACGCAGTGACTGCTATTCTCTATAATATACACAGTGACTGCTATTCTCTATAATATACACAGTGACTGCTATTCTCTATAATATACACAGTGACTGCTATTATCTATAATATACACAGGGACTGCTATTATCTATAATATACACAGGGAATGCTATTATCTATAATATACACAGGGACTGCTATTCTCTATAATATACACAGGGGCTGCTATTCTCTATAATATACACAGGGGCTGCTATTATCTATAATATACACAGGGACTGCTATTCTCCATAATATACACAAGGAATGCTCTTCTCTATAATATACACAGTGACTGCTATTATCTATAATATACACAGGGGATGCTATTCTCTATAATATACACAGGGACTGTTATTATCTATAATATACACAGGGACTGCTATTATCTATAATATACACAGGGGATGCTATTCTCTATAATATACACAGGGACTGCTATTATCTATAATATACACAGGGAATGCTATTATCTATAATATACACAGGGGCTGCTATTATCTAAAATATACACAGGGACTGCTATTCTCTATAATATACACAGTGACTGCTATTATCTATAATATACACAGGGACTGCTATTATCTATAATATACACAGGGACTGCTATTATCTATAATATACACAGTGACTGCTATTCTCTATAATATACACAGGGACTGCTATTATCTATAATATACACAGGGACTGCTATTCTCTGTAATATACACAGGGACTACTATTCTCTATAATATACACAGTGACTGCTATTCTCTATAATATACACAGTGACTGCTATTATCTATAATATACACAGTGACTGCTATTCTCTATAATATACACAGGGACTGCTATTATCTATAATATACACAGGGACTGCTATTCTCTATAATATACACAGGGACTGCTATTCTCTATAATATACACAGTGACTGCTATTCTCTATAATATACACAGTGACTGCTATTATCTATAATATACACAGGGACTGCTATTATCTATAATATACACAGGGACTGCTATTATCTATAATATACACAGGGACTGCTATTATCTATAATATACACAGTGACTGCTATTCTCTATAATATACACAGGGACTGCTATTCTCTATTATATACACAGGGACTGCTATTATCTATAATATACACAGTGACTGTTATTCTCTATAATATACACAGTGACTGCTATTCTCTATAATATACACAGGGACTGCTATTCTCTATAATATACACAGGGACTGCTATTCTCTATAATATACACAGGGACTGCTATTCTCTATAATATACACAGTGACTGCTATTATCTATAATATACACAGGGGCTGCTATTCTCTATTATATACACAGGGACTGCTATTATCAAAAATATACACAGGGACTGCTATTATCTATAATATACACAGTGACTGATATTCTCTATAATATACACAGTGACTGCTATTATCTATAATATACACAGGGACTGCTATTCTCTATTATATACACAGGGACTGCTATTATCTAAAATATACACAGGGACTGCTATTATCTATAATATACACAGGGACTGCTATTCTCTATAATATACACAGGGACTGCTATTATCTATAATATACACAGTGACTGCTATTCTCTATAATATACACAGGGACTGCTGTTCTCTATAATATACACTGGGACTGCTATTCTCTATAATATACACAGGGACTGCTATTATCTAAAATATACACAGTGACTGCTATTCTCTATAATATACACAGGGACTGCTATTCTCTATAATATACACAGGGACTGCTATTATCTATAATATACACAGTGACTGCTATTATCTATAATATACACAGTGACTGCTATTATCTATAATATACACAGGGACTGCTATTATCTAAAATATACACAGGGACTGCTATTCTCTATAATATACACAGGGACTGCTATTATCTATAATATACACAGTGACTGCTATTATCTATAATATACACAGGGACTGCTATTCTCTACAATATACACAGGGACTGCTATTATCTAAAATATACACAGGGACTGCTATTATCTATAATATACACAGTGACTGCTATTATCTATAATATACACAGGGACTGCTATTATCTAAAATATACACAGGGACTGCTATTATCTATAATATACACAGTGACTGCTATTATCTATAATATACACAGGGACTGCTATTATCTAAAATATACACAGGGACTGCTATTATCTATAATATACACAGTGACTGCTATTATCTATAATATACACAGGGACTGCTATTATCTAAAATATACACAGGGACTGCTATTATCTATAATATACACAGTGACTGCTATTATCTATAATATACACAGGGACTGCTATTATCTAAAATATACACAGGGACTGCTATTATCTATAATATACACAGTGACTGCTATTATCTATAATATACACAGGGACTGCTATTATCTAAAATATACACAGGGACTGCTATTCTCTATAATATACAGAGGGACTGCTATTATCTATAATATACACAGGGACTGCTATTCTCTATAATATACACAGGGACTGCTATTATCTATAATATACACAGGGACTGCTATTATCTATAATATACACAGGGACTGCTATTATCTAAAATATACACAGGGACTGCTATTATCTATAATATACACAGTGACTGCTATTCTCTATAATATACACAGTGACTGCTATTATCTATAATATACACAGGGACTGCTATTATCTATAATATACACAGGGACTGCTATTCTCTATTATATACACAGTGACTGCTATTCTCTATAATATACACAGGGACTGCTATTCTCTATAATATACACAGGGACTGCTATTCTCTATAATATACACAGGGACTGTTATTCTCTATAATATACACAATGACTGCTATTCTCTATAATATACACAGGGACTGCTATTCTCTATAATATACACAGGGACTGCTATTCTCTATAATATACACAGTGACTGCTATTCTCTATAATATACACAGGGACTGCTATTATCTATAATATACACAGTGACTGCTATTCTCTATAATATACACAGTGACTGCTATTATCTATAATATACACAGTGACTGCTATTCTCTATAATATACACAGGGACTGCTATTCTCTAAAATATACACAGGGACTGCTATTATCTATAATATACACAGTGACTGCTATTCTCTATAATATACACAGTGACTGCTATTATCTAAAATATACACAGGGACTGCTATTATCTATAATATACACAGTGACTGCTATTCTCTATAATATACACAGTGACTGCTATTATCTATAATATACACAGGGACTGCTATTATCTATAATATACACAGGGACTGCTATTCTCTATTATATACACAGTGACTGCTATTCTCTATAATATACACAGTGACTGCTATTCTCTATAATATACACAGGGACTGCTATTCTCTATAATATACACAGGGACTGCTATTCTCTATAATATACACAGGGACTGCTATTCTCTATAATATACACAGGGACTGCTATTCTCTATAATATACACAGGGACTGCTATTCTCTATTATATACACAGTGACTGCTATTCTCTATAATATACACAGGGACTGCTATTCTCTATAATATACACAGGGACTGCTATTCTCTATAATATACACAGTGACTGCTATTCTCTATAATATACACAGTGACTGCTATTCTCTATAATATACACAGGGACTGCTATTCTCTATAATATACACAGGGACTGTTATTCTCTATAATATACACAGGGACTGTTATTCTCTATAATATACACAGGGACTGTTATTCTCTATAATATACACAATGACTGCTATTCTCTATAATATACACAGGGAATGCTACTGTCTATAATATACACAGGGACTGCTATTCTCTATAATACACACAGTGACTGCTATTCTCTATAATATACACAGTGACTGCTATTATCTATAATATACACAGTGACTGCTATTCTCTATAATATACACAGTGACTGCTATTCTCTATAATATACACAGTGACTGCTATTCTCTATAATATACACAGGGACTGCTATTCTCTATAATATACACAGGGACTGCTATTCTCTATAATATACACAGGGACTGCTATTCTCTATAATATACACAGGGACTGCTATTCTCTATAATACACACAGTGACTGCTATTCTCTATAATATACACAGTGACTGCTATTATCTATAATATACACAGTGACTGCTATTCTCTATAATATACACAGGGACTGCTATTCTCTATAATATATACAGGGACGGCTATTCTCTATAATATACACAGGGACTGCCATTCTCTATAATACACACAGTGACTGCTATTCTCTATAATATACACAGTGACTGCTATTATCTATAATATACACAGTGACTGCTATTCTCTATAATATACACAGTGACTGCTATTCTCTATAATATACACAGTGACTGCTATTATCTATAATATACACAGGGACTGCTATTCTCTATAATATACACAGGGACTGCTATTCTCTATAATATACACAGTGACTGCTATTCTCTATAATATACACAGTGACTGCTATTATCTATAATATACACAGGGACTGCTATTATCTATAATATACACAGGGACTGTTATTCTCTATAATATACACAGTGACTGCTATTCTCTATAATATACACAGTGACTGCTATTCTCTATAATATACACAGGGGCTGCTATTATCTATAATATACACAGTGACTGCTATTCTCTATAATATACACAGTGACTGCTATTATCTATAATATACACAGGGGCTGCTATTATCTAAAATATACACAGGGACTGCTATTATCTATAATATACACAGTGACTGCTATTCTCTATAATATACACAGTGACTGCTATTATCTATAATATACACAGTGACTGCTATTCTCTATAATATACACAGTGACTGCTATTCTCTATAATATACACAGTGACTGCTATTATCTATAATATCCACAGGGGCTGCTATTATCTAAAATATACACAGGGACTGCTATTATCTATAATATACACAGGGACTGCTGTTCTCTATAATATACACAGGGACTGCTATTCTCTATAATATACACAGGGACTGCTATTATCTATAATATACACAGGGACTGCTATTCTCCATAATATAGACAGGGACTGCTAGTCTCTATAATATAGACAGGGACTGCTAGTCTCTCATATACAGAGGGATTGCTATTATCTATAATATACACAGGGACTGCTATTCTCTATAATATACACAGGGACTGCTATTATCTATAATATACACAGGGACTGCTATTCTCTATAATATACACAGGGACTGCTATTCTCTATAATATACACAGGGACTGCTATTATCTATAATATACACAGGGACTGCTATTATCTATAATATACACAGGGACTGCTATTCTCTATAATATACACAGTGACTGCTATTATCTATAATATACACAGTGACTGCTATTATCTATAATATACACAGGGACTGCTATTCTCTATAATATACACAGGGACTGCTATTATCTATAATATACACAGGGACTGCTATTCTCTATAATATAGACAGGGACTGCTATTCTCTATAATATACAGAGGGACTGTTATTATCTATAATATACACAGGGACTGCTATTATCTATAATATACACAGGGACTGCTATTATCTATAATATACACAGGGACTGCTATTCTCTATAATATAGACAGGGACTGCTAGTCTCTATAATATACAGAGGGACTGTTATTCTCTATAATATACACAGGGACTGCTATTATCTATAATATACACAGGGACTGCTATTCTCTATAATATACACAGGGACTGCTATTCTCTATAATATACACAGGGACTGCTATTATCTATAATATACACAGGGACTGCTATTCTCTATAACATACACAGGGACTGCTATTATCTATAATATACACAGGGACTGCTATTCTCTATAATATACACAGGGACTGCTATTATCTATAATATACACAGGGACTGCTATTATCTATAATATACACAGGGACTGCTATTATCTATAATATAGACAGGTACTGCTAGTCTCTATAATATACAGAGGGACTGCTATTCTCTATAATATACACAGGGACTGCTATTATCTATAATATACACAGGGACTGCTATTATCTATAATATACACAGGGACTGCTATTATCTATAATATACACAGTGACTGCTATTCTCTATAATATACACAGGGAATGCTATTCTCTATAATATACACAGTGACTGCTATTATCTATAATATACACAGTGACTGCTATTCTCTATAATATACACAGGGACTGCTATTATCTATAATATACACAGGGACTGCTATTATCTATAATATACACAGTGACTGCTATTCTCTATAATATACACAGGGACTGCTATTATCTATAATATACACAGGGACTGCTATTATCTATAATATACACAATGACTGCTATTCTCTATTATATACACAGGGACTGCTATTATCTATAATATACACAGTGACTGCTATTCTCTATAATATACACAGGGACTGCTATTATCTATAATATACACAGTGACTGCTATTCTCTATAATATACACAGTGACTGCTATTATCTATAATATACACAGGGGCTGCTATTCTCTATAATATACACAGAGACTGCTATTCTCTATAATATACACAGGGACTGCTATTCTCTATAATATACACAGGGACTGCTATTCTCTATAACATACACAGGGACTGCTATTATCTATTATATACACAGTGACTGCTATTCTCTATAATATACACAGGGACTGCTATTCTCTATAATATACAGAGGGACTGCTATTCTCTATAATATACACAGGGACTGCTATTATCTATAATATACACAGGGACTGCTATTATCTATAATATACAGAGGGACTGCTATTATCTATAATATACACAGGGACTGCTATTATCTATAATATACACAATGACTGCTATTCTCTATAATATACACAGGGACTGCTATTCTCTATTATATACACAGTGACTGCTATTCTCTATAATATACACAGGGACTGCTATTCTCCATAATATACACTGGGACTGCTATTCTCTATTATATACACAGTGACTGCTATTCTCTATAATATACACAGGGACTGCTATTCTCTATAATATACACAGGGACTGCTATTATCTATAATATACACAGTGACTGCTATTCTCTATAATATACACAGTGACTGCTATTCTCTATAATATACACAGGGACTGCTATTATCTATAATATACACAGGGACTGCTATTATCTATAATATACACAGGGACTGCTATTATCTATAATATACACAATGACTGCTATTCTCTATAATATACACAGGGACTGTTATTCTCTATAATATACACAGGGACTGCTATTCTCTATAATATACACAGGGACTGCTATTCTCTATAATATACACAGTGACTGCTATTATCTATAATATACACAGGGACTGCTATTCTCTATAATATACACAGTGACTGCTATTATCTATAATATACACAGGGACTGCTATTATCTATTATATACACAGGGACTGCTATTCTCTATAATATACACAGGGACTGCTATTCTCTATAATATACACAGTGACTGCTATTCTCTATAATATACACAGGGACTGTTATTCTCTATAATATACACAGGGACTGCTATTCTCTATAATATACACAGGGACTGCTATTATCTATAATATACACAGTGACTGCTATTCTCTATAATATACACAGGGACTGCTATTCTCTATAATATACACAGGGACTGCTATTATCTATAATATACACAGGGACTGCTATTCTCTATAATATACACAGTGACTGCTATTCTCTATAATATACACAGGGACTGCTATTATCTATAATATACACAGGGACTGCTATTCTCTAAAAAAAACACAGGGAAATCTATTCTCTATAATATACACAGTGACTGCTATTCTGTATAATATACACAGGGACTGCTATTCTCTATAATATACACAGTGACTGCTATTCTCTATAATATACACAGTGACTGCTATTCTCTATAATATACACAGGGACTGCTATTCTCTATAATATACACAGTGACTGCTATTCTCTATAATATACACAGGGACTGCTATTCTCTATAATATACACAGGGTCTGCTATTCTCTATAATATACACAGGGACTGCTATTCTCTATAACATACACAGGGACTGCTATTATCTATAATATACACAGTGACTGCTATTCTCTATAATATACACAGGGACTGCTATTCTCTATAATATACACAGGGACTGCTATTCTCTATAATATACACAGGGACTGCTATTATCTATAATATACACAGGGACTGCTATTATCTATAATATACACAGTGACTGCTATTCTCTATAATATACACAGGGACTGCTATTCTCTATAATATACACAGTGACTGCTATTCTCTATAATATACACAGGGACTGCTATTCTCTATAATATACACAGTGACTGCTATTCTCTATAATATATACAGGGACTGCTATTCTCTATAATATACACAGGGACTGCTATTCTCTATAATATACACAGGGACTGCTATTCTCTATAATATACACAGGGTCTGCTATTCTCTATAATATACACAGGGACTGCTATTCTCTATAACATACACAGGGACTGCTATTATCTATAATATACACAGTGACTGCTATTCTCTATAATATACACAGGGACTGCTATTCTCTATAATATACACAGGGACTGCTATTCTCTATAATATACACAGGGACTGCTATTATCTATAATATACACAGGGACTGCTATTATCTATAATATACACAGTGACTGCTATTCTCTATAATATACACAGGGACTGCTATTCTCTATAATATACACAGTGACTGCTATTCTCTATAATATACACAGGGACTGCTATTCTCTATAATATACACAGTGACTGCTATTCTCTATAATATACACAGGGACTGCTATTCTCTATAATATACACAGGGACTGCTATTATCTATAATATACACAGGGACTGCTATTCTCTATAATATAGACAGGGACTGCTATTCTCTATAATATACAGAGGGACTGCTATTATCTATAATATACACAGTGACTGCTATTATCTATAATATACACAGGGACTGCTATTCTCTATAATATAGACAGGGACTGCTATTCTCTATAATATACAGAGGGACTGCTATTATCTATAATATACACAGGGACTGCTATTCTCTATAATATAGACAGGGACTGCTATTCTCTATAATATACAGAGGGACTGCTATTATCTATAATATACACAGGGACTGCTATTCTCTATAATATAGACAGGGACTGCTATTCTCTATAATATACAGAGGGACTGTTATTCTCTATAATATACACAGTGACTGCTATTATCTATAATATACACAGGGACTGCTATTCTCTATAATATAGACAGGGACTGCTATTCTCTATAATATACACAGGGACTGCTATTCTCTATAATATACAGAGGGACTGTTATTCTCTATAATATACACAGTGACTGCTATTATCTATAATATACACAGGGACTGCTATTCTCTATAATATAGACAGGGACTGCTATTCTCTATAATATACAGAGGGACTGTTATTCTCTATAATATACACAGTGACTGCTATTATCTATAATATACACAGGGACCGCTATTCTCTATAATATAGACAGGGACTGCTATTCTCTATAATATAGACAGGGACTGCTATTCTCTATAATATAGACAGGGACTGCTATTTTCTATAATATACAGAGGGACTGCTATTCTCTATAATATACACAGTGACTGCTATTATCTATAATATACACAGGGACTGCTATTCTCTATAATATAGACAGGGACTGCTATTCTCTATAATATAGACAGGGACTGCTATTCTCTATAATATACAGAGGGACTGCTATTATCTATAATATACACAGTGACTGCTATTATCTATAATATACACAGTGACTGCTATTATCTATAATATACACAGGGACTGCTATTCTCTATAATATAGACAGGGACTGCTATTCTCTATAATATACAGAGGGACTGCTATTATCTATAATATACACAGGGACTGCTATTATCTATAATATACACAGGGACTGCTATTATCTATAATATACACAGTGACTGCTATTATCTATAATATACACAGTGACTGCTATTCTCTATAATATAGACAGGGACTGCTATTATCTATAATATACACAGGGACTGCTATTCTCTATAATATAGACAGGGACTGCTATTCTCTATAATATACACAGTGACTGCTATTCTCTATAATATACACAGTGACTGCTATTATCTATAATATACACAGGGACTGCTATTCTCTATAATATACACAGGGACTGCTATTCTCTATAATATACACAGGGACTGCTATTCTCTATAACATACACAGGGACTGCTATTATCTATAATATACACAGTGACTGCTATTCTCTATAATATACACAGGGACTGCTATTCTCTATAATATACACAGGGACTGCTATTCTCTATAATATACACAGGGACTGCTATTCTCTATAATATACACAGGGACTGCTATTCTCTATAATATACACAGGGACTGCTATTCTCTATAATATACAGTGGGACTGCTATTATCTATAATATACACAGTGACTGCTATTATCTATAATATACACAGGGACTGCTATTATCTATAATATACACAGGGACTGCTATTCTCTATAATATACACAGGGACTGCTATTCTCTATAATATACACAGGGACTGCTATTCTCTATAATATACACAGGGACTGCTATTCTCTATAATATACACAGGGACTGCTATTCTCTATAACATACACAGGGACTGCTATTATCTATAATATACACAGTGACTGCTATTCTCTATAATATACACAGGGGCTGCTATTCTCTATAACATACACAGGGACTGCTATTATCTATAATATACACAGGGACTGCTATTATCTATAATATACACAGTGACTGCTATTATCTATAATATACACAGGGACTGCTATTATCTATAATATACACAGTGACTGCTATTATCTATAATATACACTGGGACTGCTATTATCTATTATATACACAGGGACTGCTATTCTCTATAATATACACAGTGACTGCTATTATCTATATTATACACTGGGACTGCTATTATCTATTATATACACAGTGACTGCTATTATCTATAATATACACAGGGACTGCTATTCTCTATAATATACACAGTGACTGCTATTATCTATAGTATACACTGGGACTGCTATTCTCTATAATATACACAGGGACTGCTATTCTCTATAATATACACAGTGACTGCTATTATCTATATTATACACTGGGACTGCTATTCTCTATAATATACACAGTGACTGCTATTATCTATATTATACACTGGGACTGCTATTCTCTATAATATACACAGTGACTGCTATTATCTATATTATACACTGGGACTGCTATTATCTATAATATACACAGGGACTGCTATTCTCTATAATATACACAGGGACTGCTATTCTCTATAATATACACAGGAACTGCTATTATCTATAATAAACACAGGGACTGCTATTCTCTATAATATACACAGGGACTGCTATTCTCTATAATATACACAGGGACTGCTATTCTCTATAATATACACAGGGACTGCTATTCTCTATAATATACACAGGGACTGCTATTCTCTATAATATACACAATGACTGCTATTCTCTATAATATACACAGGGACTGCTATTCTCTATAATATACACAGGGACTGCTATTATCTATAATATACACAGTGACTGCTATTATCTATAATATACACAGTGACTGCTATTCTCTATAATATACACAGGGACTGCTGTTGTCTATAATATACACAGGGACTGCTATTATCTACTATATACACAGTGACTGCTATTCTCTATAATATACACAGGGACAGCTATTCTCTATAATATACACAGGGACTGCTATTCTCTATAATATACACAGGGACTGCTATTCTCTATAATATACACAGGGACTGCTGTTGTCTATAATATACACAGGGACTGCTATTATCTATAATATACACAGTGACTGCTATTCTCTATAATATACACAGGGACTGCTATTCTCTATAATATACACAGGGACTGCTATTCTCTATAATATACACAGGGACTGCTATTCTCTATAATATACACAGGGACTGCTGTTGTCTATAATATACACAGGGACTGCTATTATCTATAATATACACAGTGACTGCTATTATCTATAATATACACAGTGACTGCTATTCTCTATAATATACACAGGGACTGCTGTTGTCTATAATATACACAGGGACTGCTATTATCTACTATATACACAGTGACTGCTATTCTCTATAATATACACAGGGACTGCTATTCTCTATAATATACACAGTGACTGCTATTCTCTATAATATACACAGGGACTGCTATTATCTATAATATACACAGTGACTGCTATTCTCTATAATATACACAGGGACTGCTGTTGTCTATAATATACACAGGGACTGCTATTATCTACTATATACACAGTGACTGCTATTCTCTATAATATACACAGGGACTGCTATTCTCTATAATATACACAGGGACTGCTATTCTCTATAATATACACTGGGACTGCTATTCTCTATAATATACACAGGGACTGCTATTCTCTATAATATACACAGGGACTGCTATTCTCTATAATATACACTGGGACTGCTATTCTCTATAATATACACAGGGACTGCTGTTGTCTATAATATACACAGGGACTGCTATTATCTATAATATACACAGGGACTGCTATTCACTATAATATACACAGGGACTGCTATTATCTATAATATACACAGTGACTGCTATTATCTACTATATACACAGGGACTGCTATTCTCTATAATATACACAGTGACTGCTATTATCTACTATATACACAGTGACTGCTATTATCTATAATATACACAGTGACTGCTATTATCTATAATATACACAGGGACTGCTATTCTCTATAATATGCACAGTGACTGCTATTATCTACTATATACACAGTGACTGCTATTATCTATAATATACACAGGGACTGCTATTATCTATAATATACACAGGGGCTGCTATTCTCTATAATATACACAGTGACTGCTATTATCTATAATATACACAGGGACTGCTATTATCTATAATATACACAGGGGCTGCTATTCTCTATAATATACACAGGGACTGCTATTATCTATAATATACACAGGGACTGCTATTATCTATAATATACACAGGGGCTGCTAGTCTCTATAATATACACAGTGACTGCTATTATCTATATTATACACAGGGACTGCTATTATCTATAATATACACAGGGGCTGCTATTCTCTATAATAAACACAGGGACTGCTATTCTCTATAATATACACAGGGACTGCTATTCTCTATAATATATACAGGGACTGCTATTCTCTATAATATACACAGTGACTGTTATTATCTATAATATACACAGTGACTGCTATTCTCTATAATATACACAGGGACTGCTATTATCTATAATATACACAGTGACTGCTATTCTCTATAATATATACAGGGACTGCTATTCTCTATAATATACACAGTGACTGTTATTATCTATAATATACACAGTGACTGCTATTATCTATAATATACACAGGGACTGCTATTCTCTATAATATACACAGTGACTGCTATTATCTATAATATACACAGTGACTGTTATTATCTAAAATATACACAGTGACTGCTATTATCTATAATATACACAGGGACTGTTATTCTCTATAATATACACAGGGACTGCTATTCTCTATAATATACACAGGGACTGCTATTCTCTATAATATACACAGTGACTGCTATTCTCTATAATATACACAGGGACTGCTATTATCTATAATATACACAGGGACTGCTATTCACTATAATATACACAGTGACTGCTATTCTCTATAATATACACAGGGGCTGCTATTCTCTATAATATACACAGGGACTGCTATTCACCATAATATACACAGGGACTGCTATTATCTATAATATACACAGGGACTGCTATTCTCTATAATATACACAGGGACTGCTATTATCTATAATATACACAGGGGCTGCTATTATCTATAATATACACAGGGACTGCTATTCTCTATAATATACACAGTGACTGCTATTCTCTATAATATACACAGTGACTGCTATTATCTATAATATACACAGGGACTGCTATTCTCTATAATATACACAGTGACTGCTATTCTCTATAATATACACAGAGTCTGCTATTCTCTATAATATACACAGTGACTGTTATTATCTATAATATACACAGGGACTGCTATTCTCTATAATATACACAGTGACTGCTATTCTCTATAATATACACAGGGACTGCTATTATCTATAATATACACAGTGACTGTTATTATCTATAATATACACAGTGACTGCTATTATCTATAATATACACAGGGACTGCTATTATCTATAATATACACAGTGACTGCTATTATCTATAATATACACAGGGACTGCTATTCTCTATAATATACACAGGGACTGCTATTATCTATTATATACACAGTGACTGCTATTCTCTATAATATACACAGTGACTGCTATTCTCCATAATATACACAGTGACTGCTATTATCTATAATATACACAGTGACTGCTATTATCTATAATATACACAGTGACTGCTATTCTCCATAATATACACAGTGACTGCTATTCTCCATAATATACACAGTGACTGCTATTATCTATAATATACACAGGGACTGCTGTTCTCTATAATATACACAGTGACTGCTATTCTCCATAATATACACAGTGACTGCTATTATCTATAATATACACAGGGACTGCTGTTCTCTATAATATACACAAGGACTGCTATTCTCTATAATATACACAGGGACTGCTATTATCTATAATATACACAGTGACTGCTATTCTCCATAATATACACAGTGACTGCTATTATCTATAATATACACAGTGACTGCTATTCTCCATAATATACACAGTGACTGCTATTCTCCATAATATACACAGTGACTGCTATTATCTATAATATACACAGGGACTGCTGTTCTCTATAATATACACAAGGACTGCTATTCTCTATAATATACACAGGGACTGCTATTATCTATAATATACACAGTGACTGCTATTATCTATAATATACACAGTGACTGCTATTCTCTATAATATACACAGTGACTGCTATTCTCTATAATATACACAGTGACTGCTATTATCTATAATATACACAGTGACTGCTATTATCTATAATATACACAGTGACTGCTATTATCTATAATATACACAGTGACTGCTATTATCTATAATATACACAGTGACTGTTATTATCTATAATATACACAGTGACTGCTATTCTCTATAATATACACAGTGACTGTTATTATCTATAATATACACAGTGACTGCTATTCTCTATAATATACACAGTGACTGCTATTATCTATAATATACACAGTGACTGCTGTTCTCTATAATATACACAGTGACTGCTATTATCTATAATATACACAGTGAATGCTATTCTCTATAATATACACAGGGACTGCTATTCTCTATAATATACACAGGGACTGCTATTCTCTATAATATACACAGGGACTGTTATTATCTAAAATATACACAGGGACTGCTATTATCTATAATATACACAGGGACTGCTATTCTCTATAATATACAGAGGGACTGCTATTCACTATAATATACACAGGGACTGCTATTCTCTATAATATATACAGTGACTGCTATTATCTATAATATACACAGGGACTGCTATTCACTATAATATACACAGTGACTGCTATTATCTATAATATACACAGTGACTGCTATTATCTATAATATACACAGTGACTGCTATTATCTATAATATACACAGTGACTGCTATTATCTATAATATACACAGTGACTGCTATTATCTATAATATACACAGTGACTGTTATTATCTATAATATACACAGTGACTGCTATTCTCTATAATATACACAGTGACTGTTATTATCTATAATATACACAGTGACTGCTATTCTCTATAATATACACAGTGACTGCTATTCTCTATAATATACACAGTGACTGCTATTATCTATAATATACACAGGGACTGCTATTATCTATAATATACACAGGGACTGCTATTCTCTATAATATACACAGTGACTGCTATTCTCTATAATATACACAGTGACTGCTATTCTCTATAATATACACAGTGACTGCTATTATCTATAATATACACAGTGACTGCTATTCTCTATAATATACACAGTGACTGCTATTATCTATAATATACACAGTGACTGCTATTCTCTATAATATACACAGTGACTGCTATTCTCTATAATATACACAGGGGCTGCTATTCTCTATAATATACACAGGGACTGCTATTCTCTATAATATACACAGTGACTGCTATTATCTATAATATACACAGTGACTGCTATTCTCTATAATATACACAGTGACTGCTATTATCTATAATATACACAGTGACTGCTATTATCTATAATATACACTGGGACTGCTATTCTCTATAATATACACAGTGACTGCTATTCTCTATAATATACACAGTGACTGCTATTATCTATAATATACACAGTGACTGCTATTATCTATAATATACACAGGGACTGCTATTATCTATAATATACACTGGGACTGCTATTCACTATAATATACACAGGGACTGCTATTCTCTATAATATACACAGGGACTGCTATTCTCTCTAATATACACAGTGACTGCTATTCTCTCTAATATACACAGGGACTGCTATTCTCTATAATATACACAGTGACTGCTATTCTCTATAATATACACAGGGACTGCTATTCTCTATAATATACACAGTGACTGCTATTCACTATAATATACACAGGGACTGCTATTCACTATAATATACACAGTGACTGCTATTCTCTATAATATACACAGTGACTGCTATTATCTATAATATACACAGGGGCTGCTATTATCTATAATATACACAGGGGCTGCTATTATCTATTATGTACACAGTGACTGCTATTCTCTATAATATACACAGGGACTGCTATTATCTATAATATACACAGTGACTGCTATTCTCTATAATATACACAGGGACTGCTATTCTCTATAATATACACAGGGACTGCTATTCTCTATAATATACACAGTGACTGCTATTATCTATAATATGCACAGTGACTGCTATTCTCTATAATATACACAGGGACTGCTATTCTCTATAATATACACAGTGACTGCTATTATCTATAATATACACAGTGACTGCTATTCTCTATAATATACACAGGGACTGCTATTCTCTATAATATACACAGTGACTGCTATTATCTATTATGTACACAGTGACTGCTATTCTCTATAATATACACAGGGACTGCTATTATCTATAATATACACAGTGACTGCTATTATCTATAATATACACAGTGACTGCTATTCTCTATAATATACACAGTGACTGCTATTATCTATAATATACACAGTGACTGCTATTATCTATAATATACACAGTGACTGCTATTATCTATAATATACACAGGGACTGCTATTCTCTATAATATACACAGGGACTGCTATTATCTATAATATACACAGTGACTGCTATTATCTATAATATACACAGTGACTGCTATTCTCTATAATATACACAGTGACTGCTATTCTCTATAATATACACAGGGACTGCTATTCTCTATAATATACACAGGGACTGCTATTCTCTATAATATACACAGGGACTGCTATTCTCTATAATATACACAGGGACTGCTATTCTCTATAATATACACAGGGACTGCTATTCTCTATAATATACACAGTGACTGCTATTCTCTATAATATACACAGTGACTGCTATTATCTATAATATACACAGTGACTGCTATTCTCTATAATATACACAGTGACTGCTATTCTCTATAATATACACAGGGACTGTTATTCTCTATAATATACACAGGGGCTGCTATTCTCTATAATATACACAGGGACTGCTATTCTCTATAATATACACAGTGACTGCTATTCTCTATAATATACACAGGGGTTGCTATTCTCTATAATATACACATGGACTGCTATTCTCTATAATATACACAGGGACTGCTATTCTCTATAATATACACAGTGACTGCTATTATCTATAATATACACAGTGACTGCTGTTCTCTATTATATACACAGGGACTGCTATTCTCTATAATATACACAGGGACTGCTATTATCTATAATATACACAGGGACTGCTATTCTCTATAATATACACAGGGACTGCTATTCTCTATAATATACACAGGGACTGCTATTCTCTATAATATACAGAGGGACTGCTATTCTCTATAATATACACAGGGACTGCTATTCTCTATAATATACACAGGGACTGCTATTCTCTATAATATACACAGGGACTGCTATTCTCTATAATATACACAGTGACTGCTATTCTCTATAATATACACAGGGGTTGCTATTCTCTATAATATACACATGGACTGCTATTCTCTCTAATATACACAGTGACTGCTATTCTCTATAATATACACAGGGACTGCTATTCTCTATAATATACACAGGGACTGCTATTCTCTATAATATACACAGTGACTGCTATTCTCTATAATATACACAGGGACTGCTATTCTCTATAATATACACAGTGACTGCTATTCTCTATAATATACACAGTGACTGCTATTCACTATAATATACACAGGGACTGCTATTCACTATAATATACACAGTGACTGCTATTCTCTATAATATACACAGTGACTGCTATTATCTATAATATACACAGTGACTGCTATTATCTATAATATACACAGGGGCTGCTATTATCTATAATATACACAGGGGCTGCTATTATCTATTATGTACACAGTGACTGCTATTCTCTATAATATACACAGGGACTGCTATTATCTATAATATACACAGTGACTGCTATTCTCTATAATATACACAGGGACTGCTATTCTCTATAATATACACAGGGACTGCTGTTCTCTATAATATACACAGTGACTGCTATTCTCTATTATATACACAGGGACTGCTATTCTCTATAATATACACAGTGACTGCTATTATCTATAATATACACAGTGACTGCTATTCTCTATAATATACACAGGGACTGCTATTCTCTATAATATACACAGTGACTGCTATTATCTATAATATACACAGTGACTGCTATTCTCTATAATATACACAGGGACTGCTATTCTCTATAATATACACAGTGACTGCTATTATCTATTATGTACACAGTGACTGCTATTCTCTATAATATACACAGGGACTGCTATTATCTATAATATACACAGTGACTGCTATTATCTATAATATACACAGTGACTGCTATTATCTATAATATACACAGTGACTGCTATTCTCTATAATATACACAGTGACTGCTATTATCTATAATATACACAGTGACTGCTATTATCTATAATATACACAGGGACTGCTATTCTCTATAATATACACAGGGACTGCTATTATCTATAATATACACAGTGACTGCTATTATCTATAATATACACAGTGACTGCTATTCTCTATAATATACACAGGGACTGCTATTCTCTATAATATACACAGGGACTGCTATTCTCTATAATATACACAGTGACTGCTATTCTCTATAATATACACAGTGACTGCTATTATCTATAATATACACAGTGACTGCTATTCTCTATAATATACACAGTGACTGCTATTCTCTATAATATACACAGGGACTGTTATTCTCTATAATATACACAGGGACTGTTATTCTCTATAATATACACAGGGACTGTTATTCTCTATAATATACACAGGGACTGCTATTCTCTATAATATACACAGTGACTGCTATTCTCTATAATATACACAGGGACTGTTATTCTCTATAATATACACAGGGACTGTTATTCTCTATAATATACACAGGGACTGCTATTCTCTATAATATACACAGGGACTGCTATTCTCTATAATATACACAGTGACTGCTATTCTCTATAATATACACAGTGACTGCTATTCTCTATAATATACACAGTGACTGCTATTCTCTATAATATACACAGGAGCTTCTATTCTCAATAATATACACAGTGACTGCTGTTCTCTATAATATACACAGGGACTGCTATTCCCTCGAACAAAGATTGTTTTCCCCCGTCCGCCGGCTGGCGCCTCTCGAACACGTTGGTCACAGCCTCTTGATAAGGGCTCAGCCATTTCGCCCTGGGATAGGTCGAAATTTCTGTCCTCAGAGTGCTGGGAATGTCTGGAATTCATGACCCAGAGTGCTGTGGATTCTCCGTCGTTCCGTATTTTCCAGGCGGCCATGGATTGATTTTTTGTCTCTCAGGGAATCGAGGCGTGCGGGAAAGTGGAGTTGGGCATGACGATCAGAAATGATTGTATTGAATGGGGTTTCAGCGCCCGAGGGGCCAAATGGCCTACCCCTGGTACTATTTCTTCAGTTCTTATCTTCTATGAGTATTGCAGGAAATAGGGTAAAGCTCCCTCTACACTGTCCCCCATCAAACACTCCCAGGACAGGTACAGTACGGGGGTTAGATACAGAGTAAAGCTCCCTCTACACTGTCCCCCATCAAACACTCCCCAGGACAGGTACAGTACGGGGGTTAGATACAGAGTAAAGCTCTCTCTACACTGTCCCCCATCAAACACTCCCAGGACAGGTACAGTACGGGGGTTAGATACAGAGTAAAGCTCCCTCTACACTGTCCCCCATCAAACACTCCCAGGACAGGTACAGTACGGGGGTTAGATACAGAGTAAAGCTCCCTCTACACTGTCCCCCATCAAACACTCCCCAGGACAGGTACAGTACGGGGGTTAGATACAGAGTAAAGCTCCCTCTACACTGTCCCCATCAAACACTCCCAGGACAGGTACAGTACGGGGGTTAGATACAGAGTAAAGCTCCCTCTACACTGTCCCCCATCAAACACTCCCCAGGACAGGTACAGTACGGGGGTTAGATACAGAGTAAAGCTCCCTCTACACTGTCCCCATCAAACACTCCCAGGACAGGTACAGTACCGGGGTTAGATACAGAGTAAAGCTCCCTCTGCACTGTCCCCATCAAACACTCCCAGGACAGGTACAGTGCGGGGGTTAGATACAGAGTAAAGCTCCCTCGACACTGTCCCCCATCAAACACTCCCAGGACAGGTACAGTGCGGGGGTTAGATACAGAGTAAAGCTCCCTCGACACTGTCCCCCATCAAACACTCCCAGGACAGGTACAGTACGGGGGTTAGATACAGAGTAAAGCTCCCTCTGCACTGTCCCCCATCAAACACTCCCCAGGACAGGTACAGCTCTGGGATTGGCTGGGCAATTTGGAGCACTTCCTGCCAGCAATCAGGGGGAGCAGCTGCACTTGTGTTGCAGCAATTGCAGAGAGGAGACTGGAGAAAGGTGAATACAGAGTGGAGGGAAACCATCAAGGAAGGCTGCAATTTTTCTGGAGAGGTGGGTGTCAGGGCACCTGAAAAACTATTAAGTTTAAACTGTTTGGGGGAGGGAGAAGAGGCCTGAAGACTCAGGGGTGGGGCAGCCAAATCCAGTGTATTGGTGTTTGCACACAGGGAGCTCCCTCCCCACCCCAACTGCCTGCTCGGGACAGCTGGAGTTGCCCGGGTGAAGACTGTCTTGTTAAAATCAGAAGAGGAGAGTACCGGGCGGCTCCAGCCGTCCCGGGCGAAGAAGCCTCCCCCAACTGGAAGACAACAAACAAGTTTGGACTAATTGTGATAAAGGTGCTCCAACTGGCAGTTGGAACAAACATCCTTTTCAGCCTTTCTCTCCCTTCCTCCACTCAGTCGCCTCAATCACCTATCCTCCCCTTTTCCTTTACCATCCTACGCCATCCTCCTCTACTCCCACTCCACCTTGTTTAAAGATTGCTTTTTTTAAAATTGTGTAAATTTGTTTTGTTTCTTGGGGGTGGACGTAGCTCTGCGACCCCATGGCAAGCCCCTCTTCGCCGGTGGCGGGGCCTTCCCGTACATATGCTGCTGCGGCTGCTGCAGCTGCACCTGTTGCCCCTTCACCGTTTGCTTTATTAACATCGAAGCATGGGGTCAACAGCTACGTCCACCCGAACATGACTATAGAGGCATGCGTGAAAGCAATGGCCGAGGTTGTCGGCCCTTCGGCCATTGTTGCAGCCTCTAAAATGTACGGGAAGGCAGTGTTATTCCTGAAGACCGAGCGGGCGGTGTCCCTGGCTCTGAGCAAGGGGCTCACCGTGGGCGGGACCTTTCTGCCAGTGGACCCCCTGGAGGCCACTGCGCAAAGGCTCATTTTATCCAATGTCCCACCCTTCATCCCTGGTGAGCTCCTCCTTCCCCACCTGCACCATCTGGGGGAGGTAAAGACGGGGCTCACCCCAGTCCCGCTCGGTCTTCGGGAGAACAGCCTCCGACACGTCTACTCCTTCCGCCGCCAGTTATTCATGCGGCTGGCGCGGGAGGAGGTGACAGAGGGCCACTTTTATGTAGAATTCCAGGGGACGGCCTACCGCGTCTTCTGGACCTTGGACGGGGTGTGGTGCCATGTCTGTAAGGGGGTGGGGCATGTTCGTAAGAACTGCCCCAACCTCCCGGCTGCCAACTCCAACTCAGCGGCCCAGGGTGGCGACGCTGCACCTCCTCCCACCCCCCCTACACCTCCACCAGATACCATTCAGTCGGTACCGGAGGCTGTGGTTTTCACGGCCTCCGGCAGGGAGGGGGGTGACCGTCCAAGTGGAAGGAAGGCGCGGAGGAGAAATAAACATCGAGAGGCGCGTCCCCTGGATATCGTGACACTACCCGAGCCTGAGCTCAGCCCAAGGCCCGATCTCGGGAAGTCAACTTGCCCCAGGGCTGGGCTCAGGCCCAGGGTGAATAAAAAAAAGGAGAGTGTGGAGGTGGAGGCCTCTGATGATATGGAGGTCTCTGAGCCTCCGCACACAACTGGGAAAAAGAGGAGAAGGCACCCCTCCACAGAGGTAACAAGGGGCCCTGAGGCGCAGGGCCCATCTGTTGGAGGGGAGCTGTCTCCTGTTTCGGGTCCCCAGGTTTCCCCTACCGCCACCACCAAGGCTGCAAAGTCCGGGCAGGTGCTCCCTATTCCTCAGGATGGAGGGGAGGGGATGGCCCCGGTACATGAGGCCCCTCCTGAAGGAGTAAGTGGGGCCCTGCTTGTGGTGGGGGAGCCTGGGGAAGCCGCCCATTCTGCCACTGCTACTGGGTCGGGTGTCCTGAATGAAGGGGAGGGCGAGGCCCCAGAGGGTCGGGCCTCCCAGCCGGAGTCCACCACCAACCAGGAGACACCCGACCCAGTTATAACTGAGAATGCTGCCCCACCTGCTGGGCCTGTGGGTGCTGGCGGAGCGGGAGATAGCCTCCTCCCTCCGCCTGCAATCTCGGCTCCGGTTGGTTTCCCGGAGTCGGGAACTTCTGTCTCCCCTGGACCACTCATTGCCCTGGGGACGGAGGTGGAGGGGGGTCCTGAGCTGCTGGTGCCTACAGGCTCCAGTTTCACAATAGAACCCAGAGAGGACTCCTCCGCCATCGATCCTGGGGGTGGGATCGTGACGGAGGCGGGACCAGCTGGCGCGGCCGGGACGTCCGCCCCACAGTGTGTGGTGGATGTGTTGGCCGCTGGCGGTGACGACCCGGAGGAGGATGGGGATTCGGTGCGGGGCACGGAGGATGATCTTGATTCCATCGCCAGTGAGGTGGTGGAGTCCCTCGTGCCTCCCACCGAATCTCCTCTCATCCCCACGGCGGAACTCCGGGATTTCCTCGCGGCTTGCAGGGGTTGCCGCAATAAAGTTCAGCTGGCCCTCGACCGTTGGTCGAATCTGGCGCTGATCATCCAGTCCGTCCGTGCCGCCCTTAAGATAGCGGGCAAGCGCGCGGACGTGAAACTGGTTGAGAGGCGCCGTTTTAATGTGTTCCTCAATGGGTTGCTGGGGGAGTGGAGGGCCAGGTGCACTTCCACTCCCTCCTCACAGTGAGCTGTTGGTGACGGGTTTTACGTACCTTTGACATGAAGATAACCATAGCCAGCCTCAACATCAACGGCAGCAGAGGGGCTCAACGCAGATTTCACAATCTCTCAGTCCTTAGGGAAGGGAGATACGCGGTGAGCTTTCTGCAGGAAACCCACACCGTTCCGGGAGACGAAGCCACCTGGCTCCTGGAGTGGCAGGGTGGGGTCTACATGAGTCACCTCACCCCTATTTCTAGTGGGGTGGCTATCTTGTTGGCCCCGACTTTTCAGCCGGAGATCTTGGGGGTCAAGGAGCTAGTGCCGGGCCGCTTGCTCCACCTCGCCGTTCGCCTGGGTAGCGTGCCGCTCCACTTTGTGAACGTGTACGCGCCCAGGCCCGGCGCTTTGCAAGCGCGCTTCTTTGAAGAAGTGTCCGCTCTCTTGAGCTCCATCGATAGCGGCGAGTGCATCATCCTCGGGGGGGATTTTAACTGCACCCTCGAGGTGGGGGATCGCTCCGGTCCCCAGCGCGGCCAAGCGTCGGTGGAGAAGTTGAGGGGACTGATCAGCTCCCTTAACTTGGTGGACGTCTGGCGGAATCTCCATCCCGACTCCAGCGCCTTCACGTGGAGGTCTGGAGGAGGGGGGTCGCGAATCGACCGCCTCTACATTTCGCAGGCGTACGTCTCCCGCGTTTCGGCGGCCTCCATGCGGCTGGTGCCGTGCTCGGACCATCGCCTGGTGTGGGCGGAGTTCACTCCGCTCCGCACGCGGGCGGGGTCCGCGTACTGGCACTTTAACAACCGGCTGCTGGAGGACGTGCGATTTCGGGACTCGTTCTGTCGATTCTGGGCCGACTGGGGAAGGAAGCAGGGGGGCTTCCCCTCCTTGAGGCTATGGTGGGATGTGGGCAAGACTCACATCCGCGTCTTCTGTCAGGAGTACGCGAAGGGGTCGACCAAAAGGCGGGAAGCCGAGATCGGGCGCCTTGAGAGGGAGGTGCTCGACTTGGAATCCCGCCTCGGTCATGCCGTCGCGGACCCGGCCCTGTGGCAGGCGTACAAAGAGAAGAAGGGCGCGCTGAGGAACCTGCAGCTCATAGGGTCCCGAGGCGCGTACGTGAGGTCGCGGATCCAGATCCTGGAAGATTTGGACCGCGCCTCACCCTTCTTCTACTCGCTGGAAAAATGGCGGGGGGTCCGTAAGCAGCTCGTCGAGCTGCTGGCCGACGACGGATCCTCCATCACGGATCCGGAGGGAATAGGCCTCCTAGTCCGTACTTATTACAGTGCGTTGTTCTCTCCGGATCCGTCCAGTGAGGATGCGCGCAGAGTTTTGTGGGAGGACCTGCCGCAGGTCAGCCCGGAGGGCGCCGAAGGATTGGAGGCTCCGCTCACGTTGGCGGAGCTGACTGGCGCCCTCCACCAGCTCTCGAGGGGCAAATCCCCAGGGCTGGATGGGTTGACCGTGGAGTTCCTCAGGACGTTCTGGGACGTCCTGGGGGACGATTACGCGCGGGTCCTGGGGGAAAGCCTGGCGACCGGGGAGATGCCCCTCTCGTGGCGCAGGGCGGTCATCGTCCTGCTGCCGAAGAGGGGCGATCTCCGCCTGCTTAAAAACTGGCGTCCAGTCTCTTTGCCCGGGCTATGTCTACCCGCCTGGGCTCCGTGCTGGCCCACATGATCCACCCCGACCAGTCCTACACGGTCCCGGGCCGGTCCATCCAGGACAACATCCACCTGGTCCTGGACCTGATCCATCTTTCCCAGAGGACTGGTCAGTCGGTCGCCTTTCTCTCCCTCGATCAGGAGAAGGCGTTCGACAGGGTGGATCACGATTACCTTTTCGGGACTCTGCGCGCTTTCGGACTCGGGCCGCATTTCGTGGCCCGGGTCCGACTTTTATACGCCGCCGCAGAGTGTCTAGTCAAAGTTAACGGGTCCTTGACGGCGCCCCTTCGATTTGGGAGAGGAGTGCGTCAGGGGTGCCCCATGTCCGGCCAACTGTATACCATCTGCGTGGAGCCCTTCCTGTGCCTGCTTCGCAGGAGGTTGACGGGATTGGCTCTGCGCGAGCCGGCCATGCGGGTCGTCCTCTCGGCTTACGCCGACGACGTGCTCCTCGCAATCACAGATCCCGTTGACTTGCGGAGGATGCGCGACTGCCAGCAGACCTTTTCTGCCGCGTCCTCCGCGAGGATCAATTGGGAGAAATGTTCCGGACTCCTGGTTGGTCAGTGGCGGGTGGACTCCCTGCCGGAGGAGATGACACCTTTTGCGTGGAGCACCACGCACCTCCTCTATCTGGGAGTCCACCTTAGCCCCGCTGAGGAAGCCTGGCCGGCAAACTGGCAGGAGTTGGAGGCGAAAGTCACCGCTCGGCTGGGGCGCTGGACAGGACTGCTCCGAGTGCTTTCCTACAGGGGCCGAGCGTTGGTCATAAACCAACTGGTGGCCTCCATGCTGTGGTACCGGTTGGTCACTTTGGCCCCGCCCCCTGTATTTGCCACCAAGATCCAGAAGAAACTCGTCGATTTCTTCTGGGGCAAGAGGAAACACTGGGTCTCTGCCGCGGTCCTGAGTCTCCCGATCGAGGAGGGCGGTCAGTCGCTGGTGTGCGTCCGCACCCAGGCTGCGACTCTCCGCCTTCGGACCCTGCAGAGATACCTGTACGTCGAGCGTCCTCCCAGATGGTGTGCGCTGGCGACGTATTTTTTCCGCCAGTGTCACTGCCTTCAAGACGACACGCAGCTCCCGGTGGAGTCCGTTAGCCGCGCCACTCTGAGGGAGTTGCCTGTCTTTTACCGGGATCTTTTCCGAGTCTGGAACATGGTCGCCTCCAGTCAGGGCGCTCCCCCGCCGGCGGAGGAGAGCGCCTCGGCTGTCCGGGCGGCCGACTCCGGGGACGGTCCGGCGGGCGGAGGAGTAGCCGAAACCCCCGGGACGCCCCTCACTGCGGGTGGCGAGGGGGCTCGGGAGTGCGGAGCGATCCCGGCCGAGCTGACCCCCGCTGGGCCGGAACTGCTCATCGGACCCAGGCCCCGAAACCCTCCTCGGGAGCCGGTCCCGCACAACCCGAGCCGCCTCTCGGGAATGCCCTCCGTGCCATTCCAATCGGCGCGGAGGGGTTTCCTGTACGGGCTGCTCCTGCACACTCTCCACTTCCTCGCCCTCGTCAGCCGGCCGGACACGCCCTGGCGGTCCGCGTTGCCATGTGGCGGCGAGGGGAAACCCCGATGGAGGTCTCTCTACGCGGGAGTCTTCCCCCTTTACATCGGGGACCTGGGGTGGAGGGTGCTGCACAGAGCAGTCCCGTGCAATAGGCTTTTAAGCAGGTTCACGGACTCCCAGGCCAGCTGTACTTTCTGCGGCCTGGACGAGTCCGTGTTCCACATTTATACGGAGTGTGCGAGGTTGCAGCCCCTATTTGAGTATCTGAAGGGGCTGCTCCTCAAATTCTGGCTGCACTTCAGTCCCACGCTCCTGATCTTTGGGCACCCGGTGCGGAGGGGCTTGGGCCGGGAGGAGGATCTCCTCGTCGGTCTGCTCCTGGGCCTGGCCAAGGTGGCAATTCACAGGTCCAGGTTGCGGGCCGTCGGGGGGTCCGTCCTCCCCGATTGCCTGCCCCTCTTCCGCGGTTACGTTCGCGCCCGGGTGTCCCTGGAAGAGGAGCATGCGGTGTCCGCCGGTACGCTTGAGGCCTTCCGCGACCGGTGGGCACCGCAGGGACTGGAGTGCATTGTCGACGCCGAGAATGGCATTTTAATTTGAGTTTTTTGTTTATTTATCTGTTTTAATAAAGTTATTTTAAAACTGTAAATATGTACATAAAGGGGGCCTGAGGGATAAAGGCCCCCTCGATGTGAAAAATATAAAAAAAAAAAAACGGGGGGGTTAGATACAGAGTAAAGCTCCCTCTACACTGTCCCCATCAAACACTCCCAGGACAGGTACAGTACGGGGGTTAGATACAGAGTAAAGCTCCCTCTACACTGTCCCCCATCAAACACTCCCAGGACAGGTACAGTACGGGGGTTAGATACAGAGTAAAGCTCCCTCTACACTGTCCCCATCAAACACTCCCCAGGACAGGTACAGTACGGGGGTTAGATACAGAGTAAAGCTCCCTCTACACTGTCCCCCATCAAACACTCCCCAGGACAGGTACAGTACGGGGGTTAGATACAGAGTAAAGCTCCCTCTGCACTGTCCCCATCAAACATTCCTTGGTAAATCTCCCACCACTTCTTAAACTTGGAACAGAGGGGTCAATGGACTCGTCCCTTTCTATGAGGCTTCTCTCCATCTTACCTGGAGCTTTGCTTTGTCCCAGACCGATTCCACCACCGCCTTGTCCTGTGAGGAGACAAGAATTCCTGTTTTACCTGCTCACCGGTTGAACTGAACACAGGACTGTTCCTTATAGATGTGGCTCTCTCGGGCGTTGCTAAAGGACTGTCACAGGGAAATGAATGGTGTTCCATACTGTCTCCGATGCTGCCTCTCTCTCTCTCTGTATCTCTCTATCCCTCTCTCTCTCTCTCTCTGTCTGTGTCTCTATCTGTCTGTCCACACTCCCTCTCTCTACTCCTCTCTCTGGATGCCCATCCCCCTCCCTCGACATGTTCACCCCTCTCTCCCTCTCCATCCTGCTCTCTCTCTCCCTCTGTCCCTCTTTCCCTTCCCCACCCCCCCCCCCCCCACATCTCTCCCTGTCTCTCTTTCTCCCTTCCCCCTCCCACTCTGTCTGCCTTGCTCTCTCTCCCTTCCCCTCTCTCGCTCTCTCTCTCTTCCCCCCCCCATCTCAGTCTGTCTGTCTGTCTCTCCCTTCCTCCCTGTCTCTCTCTCTGTCTATCCCTCTCTCCCTGTCTCTCTGTCTGCCTCTCTCTCTCCCTTGCCCCACCCTCTCTCTCTGTCTCTCGCTCTGTCTCTCTCTTTCCCTCTGTCTCTCACTCTCCCTCTGTCCCTTCCCCACCCCCACCACCCCGTCTCTCCCTTCTCTCTCCCTCTCTGTCTGCCTTGCTCTCTCTCCCTTCCCCTCTCTCGCTCTCTCTCTCTCTTCCCCCCCCCCCCATCTCAGTCTGTCTGTCTCTCTCTCCCTGTCTCTCTCTCTGTCTGTCCCTCTCTCCCTGTCTCTCTCTCTGCCTCTCTCTCTCCCTTGCCCCACCCTCTCTCTGTCTCTCGCTCTGTCTCTCTCTCTCGCTCTGTCTCTCTCTCTCGCTCTCTCCCTCCCCCTCTCTCGCTGTCTCTCACTCTTCCCCCCTATCTCAGTCTGTCTGTCTCTCTCTCTGTCTGTCCCTCTCTCCCTGTCTCTTTCTCTCCCTTCCCCCACCCTCTCTCTCTGTCTCTCGCTCTGTCTCACTCTCTCGCTCTGTCTCTCTTTCTCTCTGTCTGTCCCTCTCTCCATCTGTCTCTCTCTCTCGTTGGCTGTCTGTCTCTCTCCCTTCCCCCACCCTCTCCCTCTGTGTCTCTCTCTCTCTCGCTGTCTGTCTCCCTTCCCACCCCCCCCATCTCTCTCTACTGTCCCCCATTCTCTCTCTCTCGCCCCTCTCTGCCTTCCCTCTGTCTCTCTCTCTGTTTACGTCTCTCCCTTGCCCACTCCCGAACCCCCGCTCTCTCTCTCCCACTATCTACTAAACTAATGAGCTTTCTGATTAATTCAACAGTGGATTTAAATCTTCACCTTCCACTGCAACCTGCTTTCCCACATCTCACAGATAAACCCACCAGTCCTGAGGTCTCTCGGCCCATTTAGTTTGCAGACTGTAGCCGTTTCAGGTGCCCATCCAAACTTACACTCCATCAGTCACTAACCTCTCGGCTGATCAAATACCTTTCCCTCAGTTACCCCACCAAAAACTCCCGGGAATTTCCCGTCGCTCCAAGAGGTCACCTCCGAACCTTCCCCCCATTCCCTGACCCTCACCCCCATTCCTTACCATTCACGTATCCATTCTGGTAGCCTGCTGGAAACCCATTCCCGGGAATTCCATAACCTGGGACACAAAACAAAGCTCTGGATTGGGATCCATTCAGTCAGTCCCCACCCATCCACCTTCTCCCCGTATCCCTCAATCCCCACCCACCTCCCCAAATCCCTCAATCCCACCCACCTTCTCCCCGTATCCCTCAATCCCACCCACCTTCTCCCCAAATCCCTCAATCCCACCCACACTTCTCCCCGTATCCCTCAATCCCCACCCACCTTCTCCCAAATCCCTCAATCCCACCCACCTTCTCCCCATATCCCTCACTCCCCACCCACCTTCTCCCCGTATCCCTCAATCCCCACCCACCTTCTCCCAAATCCTCAATCCCCATCCACCTTCTCCCCAAATCCCTCAATCCCCACCCACCTTCTCCCCAAATCCCTCACTCCCACCCACCTTCTCCCAAATCCCTCAATCCCACCCACCTTCTCCCCGTATCCCTCAATCCCCACCCACCTTTTCCCCAAATCCCTCAATCCGCCACCCACCTTTTCCCCAAATCCCTCAATCCCCACCCACCTTTTCCCCAAATCCCTCAATCCCACCCACCTTTTCCCCAAATCCCTCAATCCCCACCCATCCACCTTCTCCCCATATCCCTCAATCCCCACCCACCTTCTCCCAAATCCCTCAATCCCACCCACCTTTTCCCCAAATCCCTCAATCCCACCCATCCACCTTCTCCCCATATCCCTCAATCCCCCCACCTTCTCCCAAATCCCTCAATCCCCACCCACCTTCTCCCCAAATCCCTCAATCCCCACCCATCCACCTTCTCCCCAAATCCCTCACTCCCCACCCACCTTCTCCCCGTATCCCTCAATCCTCACCCATCCACCTTCTCCCGTATCCCTCAATCCCCACCCACCTTCTCCCCAAATCCCTCAATCCCCACCCACCTTCTCCCAAATCCCTCAATCCCCACCCACTTCTCCCCATATCCCTCAATCCCCACCCACCTTCTCCCCATATCCCTCAATCCCCGACCCACCTTCTCCCCATATCCCTCACTCCCCACCCACCTTCTCCCCAAATCCCTCAATCCCCACCCACCTTCTCCCCGTATCCCTCAATCCCCATCCACCTTCTCCCCAAATCCCTCAATCCCCACCCACCTTCTCCCCTATCCCTCAATCCACCCCACCCACCTTCTCCCCAAATCCCTCAATCCCACCTACCTTCTCCCAAATCCCTCAATCCACCCACCTTCTCCCGTATCCCTCAATCCCCAGCCCACCTTTTCCCCAAATCCCTCAATCCCACCCACCTTCTCCCCAAATCCCTCAATCCCACCCACCTTCTCCCATATCCCTCAATCCCCACCTACCTTCTCCCCGTATCCCTCAATCCCCCACCCACCTTTTCCCCAAATCCCTCAATCCCACCCACCTTCTCCCATATCCCTCACTCCCCACCCACCTTCTCCCCGTATCCCTCAATCCCACCCACCTTCTCCCCAAATCCTCAATCCCATCCACCTTCTCCCCAAATCCTCAATCCCACCCACCTTCTCCCCGTATCCCTCAATCCCCACCCACCTTCTCCCCATATCCCTCAATCCACCCACCTTCTCCCGTATCCCTCAATCCCGCCCACTTCTCCCCGTATCCCTCAATCCCCACCCACCTTCTCCCCATATCCCTCAATCCCCACCCACCTTCTCCCATATCCCTCAATCCCCACCCACCTTCTCCTCGTATCCCTCAATCCCCACCCACCTTCTCCCGTATCCCTCAATCCCCACCCACTTCTCCCCGTATCCCTCAATCCCCACCCACCTTCTCCCCATATCCCTCAATCCCCACCCACCTTCTCCCCATATCCCTCAATCCCCACCCACCTTCTCCTCGTATCCCTCAATCCCCAACACCCACCTTCTCCCCATATCCCTCAATCCCCACCCACCTTCTCCCAAATACCTCAATCCCCACCCACCTTCTCCCAAATACCTCAATCCCCACCCACCTTCTCCCCAAATACCTCAATCCCCACCTACCTTCTCCCCATAATCACTCAATCCCACCCACCTTCTCCCATATCCTCAATCCCCACCCGCCTTCTCCCCATATCCCTCAATCCACCCACCTTCTCCCCATATCCCTCACTCCCCACCCACCTTCTCCCCATATCCCTCAATCCCCACCCACCTTCTCCCCATATCCCTCACTCCCCACCCACCTTCTCCCCATATCCCTCAATCCCACCCACCTTCTCCCCGTATCCCTCAATCCCCACCCACCTTCTCCCCATATCCCTCAATCCCCATCCACCTTCTCCCCATATCCCTCAATCCCACCCACCTTCTCCCCATATCCCTCACTCCCACCCACCTTCTCCCATATCCCTCAATCCCACCCACCTTCTCCCCATATCCCTCAATCCCACCCACCTTCTCCCCATATCCCTCACTCCCCACCTACCTTCTCCCCAAATCCCTCAATCCCCACCCACCTTCTCCCCATATCCCTCAATCCCCATCCACCTTCTCCCCAAATCCCTCAATCCCCACCCACCTTCTCCCCATATCCCTCAATCCCCATCCACCTTCTCCCCATATCCCTCACTCCCCACCTACCTTCTCCCCAAATCCCTCAATCCCCACCCACCTTCTCCCCATATCCCTCAATCCCCATCCACCTTCTCCCCATATCCCTCACTCCCACCCACCTTCTCCCCATATCCCTCAATCCCACCCACCTTCTCCCCATATCCCTCAATCCCACCCACCTTCTCCCCATATCCCTCACTCCCCACCTACCTTCTCCCCAAATCCCTCAATCCCCACCCACCTTCTCCCCATATCCCTCACTCAGAGAACCCAGTAAAGGTCACCCCTCGTTCAGGTAACTGCAAAAAGTTTCCATTACCACGTTTCCTTTTGCCACCGAATCTTCCCTGGAACTGAAAAACACAAAATTAGGGACTCAATTCTTCGGGTCAGTACTGAGGGAGTGCCGCACTGTCGGAGGGTCAGTACTGAGGGAGTGCCGCGCTGTCGGGAGGGTCAGTACTGAGGGAGTGCCGCGCTGTCGGAGGGTCAGTACTGAGGGAGTGCCGCGCTGTCGGAGGGTCAGTACTGAGGGAGTGCCGCGCTGTCGGAGGGTCAGTACTGAGGGAGTGCCGCGCTGTCGGAGGGTCAGTACTGAGGGAGTGCCGCGCTGTCGGAGGGTCAGTACTGAGGGAGTGCCGCGCTGTCGGAGGGTCAGTACTGAGGGAGGGGCGCGCTGTCCGAGGGTCGGTACTGAGGGAGTGCCGCGCTGTCCGAGGGTCAGTACTGAGGGAGCGCCGCTCTGTCGGAGGGTCGGTACTGAGGGAGCGCCGCGCTGTCGGAGGGTCAGTACTGAGGGAGCGCCGCACTGTCGGAGGGGCAGTACTGAGAGAGCGTTGCACTGTCGGAGGGGCAGTACTGAGGGAGATCCGCGCTGTCGGAGGGTCAGTACTGAGGGAGTGTTGCGCTGTCGGAGGGTCAGTACTGAGGGAGATCCGCGCTGTCGGAGGGGCAGTACTGAGGGAGATCCGCGCTGTCGGAGGGTCAGTACTGAGGGAGTGTTGCACTGTCGGAGGGTCAGTACTGAGGGAGCGTCGCACTGTCGGAGGGGCAGTACTGAGGGAGATCCGCGCTGTCGGAGGGTCAGTACTGAGGGAGCGTCGCACTGTCGGAGGGGCAAAGGTTACGAACTTCCAAATTGGAGGGTACAGGGGAGATTGACCAGGATGATACCTGGGATGAGGGAGACTGGAAAAGCTGGTGTTGTTCTCCCTGGAGCAGAGGGGGAGAGCTACGATGTTCGGAATGATAAGTGCAGTTTAGTTTCTCTGGAACACTTACCGCCCATGGGGAGAGGCCCACGGCGATACCCGTTGCCCACACCGTACCCTGCAACAGGAGAACAGTCTAAGATTTGATAACAGCATCTCACTCAGAGAGGGAATCGGTCTGTCAGTTCCTGAGTCTAGGAGCTGTGGGAGGGGTTTCAATGGTGTTACAGTCCCTGATGGAGTACACTGTCAAGCTTAAAGGTGTACTTAAGGCTTTTGACCATTCCGACAATACCCCATTGCCCCTTGCCAACCCTTGGCCAACTCTGAGGAGCCATTCAAGGAAAGGGTCGGAGAGCTTGCAAGACTCTGATGACAGGACCTCCGCAGATACAGGAGTGTGAGAGAGGGGGGTTAGAGGGACCTCCGCAGATACAGGAGTGTGAGAGAGGGGGGTTAGAGGGACCTCCGCAGATACAGGAGTGTGAGAGAGAGGGGTTAGAGGGACCTCCGCAGATACAGGAGTGTGAGAGAGAGGGTTAGAGGGACCTCCCCAGATACAGGGGTGTGAGAGAGAGGGGTTAGAGGGACTCCCCAGATACAGGAGTGTGAGAGAGGGGGGTTAGAGGGACCTCCGCAGATACAGGAGTGTGAGAGAGAGGGTTAGAGGGACCTCCCCAGATACAGGAGTGTGAGAGAGAGGGGTTAGAGGGACCTCCCCAGATACAGGACTGTGAGAGAGAGGGGTTAGAGGGACCTCCCCAGATACAGGGGTGTGAGAGAGAGGGGTTAGAGGGACCTCCCCAGATACAGGAGTGTGAGAGAGGGGGTTAGAGGGACCTCCGCAGATACAGGAGTGTGAGAGAGAGGGGTTAGAGGGACCTCCCCAGATACAGGGGTGTGAGAGAGAGGGGTTAGAGGGACCTCCCCAGATACAGGAGTGTGAGAGAGAGGGGGTTAGAGGGACCTCCCCAGATACAGGACTGTGAGAGAGAGGGGTTAGAGGGACCTCCCCAGATTCAGGGGTGTGAGAGAGAGAGGGTCGTAAGAGGGACCTCCCCAGATTCAGGGGTGTGAGAGAGAGGGGGTTAGAGGGACCTCCACAGCTACAGGAGTGTGAGAGAGAGGGTTAGAGGGACCTCCCCAGATACAGGAGTGAGAGAGAGAGGTTCGAGGGACCTCCGCAGATACAGGGGTGTGAGAGAGGGGGGTTAGAGGGACCTCCCCAGATACAGGAGTGAGAGAGAGAGGGGTTCGAGGGACCTCCGCAGATACAGGAGTGTGAGAGAGAGGGGTTAGAGGGACCTCCCCAGATACAGGAGTGTGAGAGAGAGGGGTTCGAGGGACCTCCGCAGATACAGGGGTGTGAGAGAGGGGGTTAGAGGGACCTCCACAGATACAGGAGTGTGAGAGAGAGGGGTTAGAGGGACCTCCCCAGATACAGGAGTGTGAGAGAGAGGGGTTAGAGGGACCTCCCCAGATACAGGAGTGAGAGAGAGAGGGGTTAGAGGGACCTCCCCAGATACAGGAGTGTGAGAGAGAGGGGTTAGAGGGACCTCCCCAGATACAGGGGTGTGAGAGAGAGGGGTTAGAGGACCTCCCCAGATACAGGAGTGAGAGAGAGAGGGGTTCGAGGGACCTCCGCAGATACAGGGGTGTGAGAGAGGGGGGTTAGAGGGACCTCCCCAGATACAGGAGTGAGAGAGAGAGGGGTTCGAGGGACCTCCGCAGATACAGGAGTGTGAGAGAGAGGGGTTAGAGGAACCTCCCCAGATACAGGAGTGTGAGAGAGGGGGGTTAGAGGGACCTCCCCAGATTCAGGGGTGTGAGAGAGAGGGGTTAGAGGGACCTCCCAGATACAGGAGTGTGAGAGAGAGGGGTTCGAGGGACCTCCCCAGATACAGGAGTGTGAGAGAGAGGGGTTAGAGGGACCTCCACAGCTACAGGAGTGTGAGAGAGAGGGGTTCGAGGGACCTCCCCAGATACAGGAGTGTGAGAGAGAGGGGGTTAGAGGGACCTCCACAGCTACAGGAGTGTGAGAGAGAGGGGTTCGAGGGACCTCCCCAGATACAGGAGTGTGAGAGAGAGGGGGTTAGAGGGACCTCCCCAGATACAGGAGTGTGAGAGAGAGGGGGTTAGAGGGACCTCCACAGCTACAGGAGTGTGAGAGAGAGGGGTTAGAGGGACTCCCCAGATACAGGAGTGTGAGAGAGAGAGAGGGGTTAGAGGGACCTCCCCAGATACAGGAGTGTGAGAGAGAGGGGTTAGAGGGATCTGCCCAGATACAGGAGTGAGAGAGAGAGAGGGTTAGAGGGACATCCCTAGAAAGAGGAGTGAGAGAGAGGGGGTTAGAGGGACCTCCACAGCTCCAGGAGTGTGAGAGAGAGGGGTTAGAGGGACCTCCCCAGATTCAAGAGTGAGAGAGAGAAGGTGTTCGAGGGACCCTCCTCGATACAGGAGTATGAGAGAGAGGGGGTTAGAGGGACCTCCCCAGTTACAGGAGTGTGAGGGAGAGGGGGTTCGAGGGATGTCCCCAGATACAGCAGTGTGAGAGAGGGTGGGTTAGTGGGACCTCCGCAGATACAGGAGTGAGAGAGGGAGGGTATTAAAGGGACCTCCCCAGATACAGGAGTGTAGAGAGGGGTTAGAGGGAACTCCCCAGATACAGGAGTGTGAGAGAGAGGGGCCCGCGCGCCCTGGCCTGTCACGTCGGCTGCCACAGCCTTGGCTGAGTGGCAGCTTGACCATTGAACCAAAATGGCACCCAATGCGGCAATGCAGAATGGCGTCTTGTGGCGGTGCAGACAAAAGGACCGAGAGACAATGGCTGCAACCAATCAGAAATCGGAATTGAATCCGAACCTGAAATTAATATTGAGGCTCCCGTTCATCCCGTCCTTTCACAACTTAAGGGCATTTTGCTTCTCTCACTAACCCCCTCTCTCTCACACTCCTGTATCTGGGGAGGTTCCTCTAACCCCCCTCTCACAATCCTGTATCTGGGGAGGTTCCTCTAACCCTCTCTCACAATCCTGTATCTGGGGAGGTTCCTCTAACCCCTCTCTCTCACACTCCTGTATCTGGGGAGGTTCCTCTAACCCCCTCTCTCTCACACTCCTGTATCTGGGGAGGTTCCTCTAACCCCTCTCTCACAATCCTGTATCTGGGGAGGTTCCTCTAAACCCCCTGTCTCACACTCCTGTATCTGGGAGGTCCCACTAAACCCCCTGTCTCACACTCCTGTATCTGGGGAGGTTCCTCTAACCCCTCTCTCTCACACTCCTGTATCTGGGGAGGTCCCACTAAACCCCCTGTCTCACACTCCTGTATCTGGGGAGGTTCCTCTAACCCCTCTCTCTCACACTCCTGTATCTGGGGAGGTCCCTCTAACCCCCCTCTCTCACACCCCTGAATCTGGGGAGGTCCCTCTAACCCCTCTCTCACACTCCTGTATCTGGGGAGGTTCCTCTAACCCCTCTCTCACACTCCTGTATCTAGGGAGGTTCCTCTAACCCCTCTCTCACACTCCTGTATCTAGGGAGGTTCCTCTAACCCCTCTCTCACACTCCTGTATCTGGGGAGGTTCCTCTAACCCCTCTCTCACACTCCTGTATCTAGGGAGGTTCCTCTAACCCCTCTCTCACACTCCTGTATCTAGGGAGGTTCCTCTAACCCCTCTCTCACACTCCTGTATCTAGGGAGGTTCCTCTAACCCCTCTCTCTCACAATCCTGTATCTGGGGAGGTTCCTCTAACCCCTCTCTCTCACACTCCTGTATCTGGGGAGGGTCCCTCTAACCCCTCTCTCACACTCCTGTATCTAAGGAGGTCCCTCTAACCCCTCTCTCTCACACTCCTGTATCTGGGGAGGTCCCTCTAACCCCACTCTCACACTCCTGTATCTGGGGAGGTCCCACTAAACCCCCTCTCTCACAATCCTGTATCTGGGAGGTTCCTCTAACCCCTCTCTCTCACACTCCTGTATCTGGGGAGGTCCCTCTAACCCCTCTCTCACACTCCTGTATCTAAGGAGGTCCCTCTGACCCCCCTCTCTCACACTCCTGTATCTAAGGAGGTCCCTCTAACCCCCCTCTCTCACACTCCTGTATCTGGGGAGGTTCCTCTAACCCCTTTCTCACACTCCTGTATCTGGGGAGGTCCCTCTAACCCCTCTCTCTCACACTCCTGTATCTGGGGAGGTTCCTCTAACCCCTTTCTCACACTCCTGTATCTGGGGAGGTCCCTCTAACCCCCACTCTCTCACACACCTGTATCTAGGAAGGTCCCTTTAACCCCCCCCCCCGCCACCCTCACACTCCTGTATCGAGGGAGGCCCCTCTAACAACCCCCCCCCACCTCTCTCACATTCCTGTATCTAGGGAGGTCCCTCTAACCACCACCCCCCACACTCCTGTACCTCGGAAGTTCCGACCCGAACAAAACTCTTGTACACACTGAGCACAGAGATCGATATGTAGCTTACCCAGTCTGTAACCATTCTGTATTCCGTAAGGTCCCGGCGCTAATGCAGGGAAAAACAAGGAACATTTCAGTTCACCAGAAGCATTGTAATCCCACCCGTCCTCCTTCCTCACCCAGTCCACCCACCCCACTCAACTTGCCATCCATTTCCTTACCATCCCGCTCATTACCATCCATCCTCTCCCACACATTCCCTTTCATCTCCTCTTTCCTCCTGCCTTAATTCCAATACAGCATGCCCCCACTTTCCCCATCACTCTACACCCACTTAATCACCTCCCACAGCCCATGTCCAATCTCCCCCTATCACTGACTCTACACCCATTTAATCACCCACAGCCCATGTCCACTCTCCCCCTATCACTGACTCTACACCCATTTAATCACCCACAGCCCATGTCCACTCTCCCCTATCACTGACTTTACACCCATTTAATCACCCACAGCCCATGTCCACTCTCCCCCTATCACTGACTCTACACCCATTTAATCACCCACAGCCCATGTCCACTCTCCCCTATCACTGACTTTACACCCATTTAATCACCCACAGCCCATGTCCACTCTCCTCTATCACTGACTCTACACCCATTTAATCACCCACAGCCCATGTCCACTCTCCCCTATCACTGACTCTACACCCATTTAATCACCCACAGCCCATGTCCACTCTCCCCTATCACTGACTCTACACCCATTTAATCACCCACAGCCCATGTCCACTCTCCCCCTATCACTGACTCTACACCCATTTAATCACCCACAGCCCATGTCCACTCTCCCCTATCACTGACTCTACACCCATTTAATCACCCACAGTCCATGTCCACTCTCCCCTATCACTGACTCTACACCCATTTAATCACCCACAGTCCATGTCCACTCTCCCTATCACTGACTCTACACCCATTTAATCACCCACAGCCATGTCCATTCTCCCCTATCACTGACTCTACACCCATTGAATCACCCACAGCCCATGTCCACTCTCCCCTATCACTGACTCTACACCCATTTAATCACCCACAGCCCATGTCCACTCTCCCCTATCACTGACTCTACACCCATTTAATCACCCACAGCCCATGTCCACTCTCCCCCTATCACTGACTCTACACCCATTTAATCACCCACAGCCCATGTCCACTCTCCCCTATCACTGACTCTACACCCATTTAATCACCCACAGTCCATGTCCACTCTCCCCTATCACTGACTCTACACCCATTTAATCACCCACAGTCCATGTCCACTCTCCCCTATCACTGACTCTACACCCATTTAATCACCCACAGCCCATGTCCATTCTCCCCTATCACTGACTCTACACCCATTTAATCACCCACAGCCCATGTCCACTCTCCCCCTATCACTGACTCTACACCCATTTAATCACCCACAGCCCATGTCCACTCTCCTCTATCACTGACTCTACATCCATTTAATCACCCACAGCCCATGTCCACTCTCCCCTATCACTGACTCTGCACCCATTTAATCACCCACAGCCCATGTCCACTCTCCCCTATCACTGACTCTACACCCATTTAATCACCCACAGCCCATGTCCACTCTCCTCTATCACTGACTCTACACCCATTTAATCACCCACAGCCCATGTCCACTCTCCTCTATCACTGACTCTACATCCATTTAATCACCCACAGCCCATGTCCACTCTCCCCTATCACTGACTCTACACCCATTGAATCACCCACAGCCCATGTCCACTCTCCCCCTATCACTGACTCTACACCCATTTAATCACCCACAGCCCATGTCCACTCTCCCCTATCACTGACTCTACACCCATTGAATCACCCACAGCCCATGTCCACTCTCCCCTATCACTGACTCGACACCCATTGAATCACCACAGCCCATGTCCACTCTCCCCTATCACTGACTCTACACCCATTTAATCACCCACAGCCCATGTCCACTCTCCCCCTATCACTGACTCTACACCCCATTGAATCACCCACAGCCCATGTCCACTCTCCCCTATCACTGACTCTACACCCATTGAATCACCCACAGCCCATGTCCACTCTCCCCTATCACTGACTCTACACCCATTTAATCACCCACAGCCCATGTCCACTCTCCTCTATCACTGACTCTACACCCATTTAATCACCCACAGCCCATGTCCACTCTCCCCCTATCACTGACTCTACAACCCATTTAATCACCCACAGCCCATGTCCACTCTCCTCTATCACTGACTCTACACCCATTTAATCACCCACAGCCCATGTCCACTCTCCTCTATCACTGACTCTACATCCATTTAATCACCCACAGCCATGTCCACTCTCCCCTATCACTGACTCTACACCCATTTAATCACCCACAGCCCATGTCCACTCTCCTCTATCACTGACTCTACACCCATTTAATCACCCACAGCCCATGTCCACTCTCCTCTATCACTGACTCTACATCCATTTAATCACCACAGCCCATGTCCACTCTCCCCTATCACTGACTCTACACCCATTTAATCACCCACAGCCCATGTCCACTCTCCTCTATCACTGACTCTACACCCATTAATCACCCACAGCCCATGTCCACTCTCTCCTCTATCACTGACTCTACACCCATTTAATCACCCACAGCCCATGTCCACTCTCCCCTATCACTGACTCTACACCCATTTAATCACCCACAGTCCATGTCCACTCTCCTCTATCACTGACTCTACACCCACTTAATCACCCACAGCCCATGTCCACTCTCCCCCTATCACTGACTCTACACCCATTTAATCACCCACAGCCCATGTCCACTCTCCCCTATCACTGACTCTACACCCATTGAATCACCCACAGCCCATGTCCACTCTCCCCTATCACTGACTCTACACCCATTTAATCACCCACAGCCCATGTCCACTCTCCTCTATCACTGACTCTACACCCATTTAATCACCCACAGCCCATGTCCACTCTCCCCTATCACTGACTCTACACCCATTTAATCACCCACAGCCCATGTCCACTCTCCTCTATCACTGACTCTACACCCATTTAATCACCCACAGCCCATGTCCACTCTCCTCTATCACTGACTCTACACCCATTTAATCACCCACAGCCCATGTCCACTCTCCCCTATCACTGACTCTACACCCATTTAATCACCCACAGTCCATGTCCACTCTCCTCTATCACTGACTCTACACCATTTAATCACCCACAGCCCATGTCCACTCTCCTCTATCACTGACTCTACACCCATTTAATCACCCACAGCCATGTCCACTCTCCTCTATCACTGACTCTACACCCATTTAATCACCCACAGCCCATGTCCACTCTCCCCTATCACTGACTCTACACCCATTTAATCACCCACAGCCCATGTCCACTCTCCTCTATCACTGACTCTACACCCATTTAATCACCCACAGCCCATGTCCACTCTCCCCTATCACTGACTCTACACCCATTTAATCACCCACAGTCCCATGTCCACTCTCCCCCATCACTGACTCTACACCCATTTAATCACCCACAGCCCATGTCCACTCTCCTCTATCACTGACTCTACACCCATTTAATCACCCACAGCCCATGTCCACTCTCCCCTATCACTGACTCTACACCCATTTAATCACCCACAGTCCATGTCCACTCTCCCCCATCACTGACTCTACACCCATTTAATCACCCACAGCCCATGTCCACTCTCCTCTATCACTGACTCTCCACCCATTTAATCACCCACAGCCCATGTCCACTCTCCTCTATCACTGACTCTACACCCATTTAATCACCCACAGCCCATGTCCACTCTCCTCTATCACTGACTCTACACCCATTTAATCACCCACAGCCCATGTCCACTCTCCCCTATCACTGACTCTACACCCATTTAATCACCCACAGCCATGTCCACTCTCCCTCATCACTGACTCTACACCCATTTAATCACCCACAGCCCATGTCCACTCTCCCTCTATCACTGACTCTCCACCCATTTAATCACCCACAGCCCATGTCCACTCTCCCTATCACTGACTCTCCACCCATTTAATCACCCACAGCCATGTCCACTCTCCTCTATCACTGACTCTCCACCCATTTAATCACCCACAGTCCATGTCCACTCTCCCCCATCACTGACTCTACACCCATTTAATCACCCACAGCCCATGTCCACTCTCCTCTATCACTGACTCTACACCCATTTAATCACCCACAGCCCATGTCCACTCTCCCCTATCACTGACTCTACACCCATTTAATCACCACAGTCCATGTCCACTCTCCTCTATCACTGACTCTACACCCATTTAATCACCCACAGCCCATGTCCACTCTCCTCTATCACTGACTCTACACCCATTTAATCACCCACAGCCCATGTCCACTCTCCCTATCACTGACTCTACACCCATTTAATCACCCACAGTCCATGTCCACTCTCCCCATCACTGACTCTACACCCATTTAATCACCACAGCCCATGTCCACTCTCCCCTATCACTGACCTACACCCATTTAATCACCCACAGCCCATGTCCAACTCTCCTCTATCACTGACTCTACACCCATTTAATCACCCACAGCCCATGTCCACTCTCCCCCTATCACTGACTCTACACCCATTTAATCACCCACAGCCCATGTCCACTCTCCTCTATCACTGACTCTACACCCATTTAATCACCCACAGCCCATGTCCACTCTCCTCTATCACTGACTCTACACCCATTTAATCACCCACAGCCCATGTCCACTCTCCCCGATCACTGACTCTACACCCATTTAATCACCCACAGCCCATGTCCACTCTAGTTTCCAGATAATACTGAAGTGTCACAAGGATCAGTGCTGTGGCCTCAGCTCTTTACAATCTATATTAATGACTTAGACGGAGAGACAGAGAGTAATGTATCAAAGTTTACTGACGATACAAAGCTCGGTGGGAGTGTAAACTGTGTGGAGGACACAAAGAGACCGCTCAGAGATACAGACAGGTGAAGTGAGTGGGTAACAAGGTGGCAGATGAAGTATAATGTGGGGAATTGTGAGGTTATTCACTTTGCTCAGATGAATAGAAAAGCAGAATATTTTTTGAATTGTTGAGGAACTTGTCGATGTTGATGTTCAGAGTCTTGGGTGAACTCGTACAAGGAACACAGAAGGTGATCATCCAGGGACACTAAGTAATTCAGAAGGCAAAGGTCATGTTGGTCTTTATTGCAAGGGGACTGGAGTACAGGAATAAGGAAAGTCTTGCTACAATCGTACCGGGGTTTTGGTGAGACCACATCTGGAGCACGGGGCGCAATTTTGCTCTCCATATCGAAGGAAGATGCACTTGTATTGGAGATGGTACAGTGAAGGTTTACTAGATCGGCGGTCCCTGGGGTGAGGGGGTTGTCCTATGACGGGAGGCTGAGTAAATTGAGCCGATACTCTCTGGAGTTTAGATGAATGAGAGGTGATCTCATTGAAACAAACAAGATTGTGCAGGGGCTTTGATAGCGGAGACACTGAGAGACTTTCCCCCTCCTCACCGGCTGGGGAGTCCAGAATACGGGGGTTGGGTCGGGCACAGTCTCAGGGCAAGGGCTTGGCCGTTTCGGACTGAGATGAGGGGAAATTTTATCGCTTGGAGGGTTGTGAATCTTTGCAATGCACAGTCGTTGAATATATTTAAGACCGAGATTGATAGATTTTTGGTATCTCCGGGAATTGAGGGATAGGGGGCAATGGGTGGGAAAGTGGAGCTTGAGATCGATCTTGATGGTAAGGAATGGGAGAGCAGGCTTGAGGGGTCGAAAGGTCCCCAGCACTCTTGTATCCGGGAGGTCCCTCCATCCCCTCCCTCTATGGCTCTTCGACCCCAAGGTTGGCCCCCTTACCTTTGGCGCCCAGCCGAGCACCTCCGGGTCCAGGCTGCATCCCGGGACCTGTGGAGAGAAGGAGCTCGTGAATCCCCCAGAGCCCACCAGGACAGGAGCACGGCAAAATTGAACCGGGAGTTAATGCACACTATGGCCGGCATGTCGAGCTCAACCTTACCGATAAACCAAATCATGGTCCTCCCAGATTCACAATCCCTAATCATGGTCCTCCCAGATCCACAATCCCTAATCATGGTCCTCCCAGATCCACAGTCCCTAATCATGGTCCTCCCAGATCCACAGTCCCCAATCATGGTCCTCCCAGATCCACAGTCCCTAATCATGGTCCTCCCAGATCCACAGTCCTAATCATGGTCCTCCCAGATCCACTGTCCCCAATCATGGTCCTCCCAGATCCACAGTCCCTAATCATGGTCCTCCCAGATCCACAGTCCCTAATCATGGTCCTCCCAGATCCACTGTCCCCAATCATGGTCCTCCCAGATCCACAGTCCCTAATCATGGTCCTCCCAGATCCACAGTCCCCAATCATAGTCCTCCCAGATCCACAGTCCCTAATCATGGTCCTCCCAGATCCACAGTCCGCAATCATGGTCCTCCCAGATTCACAATCCCTAATCATGGTCCTCCCAGATCCACAGTCCCTAATCATGGTCCTCCCAGATCCACAGTCCCCAATCATGGTCCTCCAGATCCACAGTCCCCAATCATGGTCCTCCCAGATCCACAGTCCCCAATCATGGCCTTTCCAGATCCACAGTCCCCAATCATGGTCCTCCCAGATCCACAGTCCCCAATCATGGTCCTCCCAGATCCACAGTCCCCAATCATGGTCCTCCCAGATCCACAGTCCCCAATCATGGTCCTCCCAGATCCACAGTCCCCAATCATGGCCTTGCCAGATCCACAGTCCCCAATCATGGTCCTCCCAGATCCACAGTCCCTAATCATGGTCCTCCCAGATCCACAGTCCCCAATCATGGTCCTCCCAGATCCACAGTCCCTAATCATGGTCCTCCCAGATCCACAGTCCCCAATCATGGCCTTGCCAGATCCACAGTCCCCAATCATGGTCCTCCCAGATCCACAGTCCCTAATCATGGTCCTCCCAGATCCACAGTCCCCAATCATGGTCCTCCCAGATCCACAGTCCCCAATCATGGTCCTCCAGATCCACTGTCCCCAATCATGGTCCTCCCAGATCCACAGTCCCCAATCATGGTCCTCCCAGATCCACAGTCCCCAATCATGGTCTTCCCAGATCCACAGTCCCTAATCGTGGTCCTCCCAGATCCACAGTCCCCAATCATGGTCCTCCCAGATCCACAGTCCCCAATCATGGTCCTCCCAGATCCACAGTCCTTAATCATGGTCCTCCCAGATCCACTGTCCCCAATCATGGTCTCCCAGATCCACAGTCCCTAATCATGGTCCTCCCAGATCCACAGTCCCCAATCATGGTCCTCCCAGATCCACAGTCCCCAATCATGGTCCTCCCAGATCCACAGTCCCAATCATGGTCCTCCCAGATCCACAGTCCCCAATCATGGTCCTCCCAGATCCACAGTCCCCAATCATGGTCTTCCCAGATCCACAGTCCCTAATCGTGGTCCTCCCAGATCCACAGTCCCCAATCATGGTCCTCCCAGATCCACAGTCCCCAATCATGGTCCTCCAGATCCACAGTCCCCAATCATGGTCCTCCCAGATCCACAGTCCCTAATCATGGTCCTCCCAGATCCACTGTCCCCAATCATGGTCCTCCCAGATCCACAGTCCCTAATCATGGTCCTCCCAGATCCACTGTCCCCAATCATGGTCCTCCCAGATCCACAGTCCCTAATCATGGTCCTCCCAGATCCACAGTCCCTAATCATGGTCCTCCCAGATCCACTGTCCCTAATCATGGTCCTCCCAGATCCACAGTCCCCAATCATGGTCCTCCCAGATCCACAGTCCCCAATCGTGGTCCTCCCAGATCCACAGTCCCCAATCATGGTCCTCCCAGATCCACAGTCCCTAATCATGGTCCTCCCAGATCCACAGTCCCTAATCGTGGTCCTCCCAGATCCACAGTCCCTAATCGTGGTCCTCCCAGATCCACAGTCCCTAATCGTGGTCCTCCCAGATCCACAGTCCGCAATCATGGTCCTCCCAGATTCACAATCCCTAATCATGGTCTTCCCAGATCCACAGTCCCCAATCATGGTCCTCCCAGATCCACAGTCCCCAATCATGGTCCTCCCAGATCCACAGTCCCCAATCATGGTCCTCCCAGATCCACAGTCCCCAATCATGGTCCTCCCAGATCCACAGTCCCCAATCATGGTCCTCCCAGATCCACAGTCCCCAATCATGGTCCTCCCAGATCCACAGTCCCTAATCATGGTCCGCCCAGATCCACAGTCCCCAATCATGGTCCTCCCAGATCCACAGTCCCCAATCATGGTCCTCCAGATCCACAGTCCCTAATCATGGTCCTCCCAGATCCACTGTCCATAATCATGGTCCTCCCAGATCCACAGTCCCCCAATCATGGTCTTCCCAGATCCACAGTCCCTAATCATGGTCCTCCCAGATCCACTGTCCATAATCATGGTCCTCCCAGATCCACAGTCCCAATCATGGTCTTCCCAGATCCACAGTCCCTAATCATGGTCCTCCCAGATCCACAGTCCCCAATCATGGTCCTCCCAGATCCACTGTCCCTAATCATGGTCCTCCCAGATCCACAGTCCCCAATCATGGTCCTCCCAGATCCACAGTCCCCAATCATGGTCCTCCCAGATCCACAGTCCCCAATCATGGTCCTCCCAGATCCACAGTCCCCAATCATGGTCCTCCCAGATCCACAGTCCCCAATCATGGTCCTCCCAGATCCACAGTCCCTAATCATGGTCCGCCCAGATCCACAGTCCCCATCATGGTCCTCCCAGATCCACAGTCCCCAATCATGGTCCTCCCAGATCCACAGTCCCCAATCATGGTCCTCCCAGATCCACAGTCCCTAATCATGGTCTCCAGATCCACAGTCCCTAATCATGGTCCTCCCAGATCCACAGTCCCCAATCATGGTCTTCCCAGATCCACAGTCCCTAATCATGGTCCTCCCAGATCCACTGTCCATAATCATGGTCCTCCCAGATCCACAGTCCCCAATCATGGTCCTCCCAGATCCACAGTCCCTAATCATGGTCCTCCCAGATCCACAGTCCCTAATCATGGTCCTCCCAGATCCACAGTCCCCAATCATGGTCTTCCCAGATCCACAGTCCCTAATCATGGTCCTCCCAGATCCACTGTCCATAATCATGTCCTCCCAAGATCCACAGTCCCTAATCATGGTCCTCCCAGATCCACAGTCCCTAATCATGGTCCTCCCAGATCCACAGTCCCCAATCATGGTCTTCCCAGATCCACAGTCCCTAATCATGGTCCTCCCAGATCCACTGTCCATAATCATGGTCCTCCCAGATCCACAGTCCCTAATCATGGTCCTCCCAGATCCACTGTCCATAATCATGGTCCTCCCAGATCCACTGTCCATAATCATGGTCCTCCCACTTTGACAGTCCCCAATCGTGGTCCTCCCAGATATAACTTCATCGACAACCCCAATGTGTTCAGGGGCACACTGACGTCAAAGGCGTCTGGGCCTCTTACCTCGCATCCCTGAGGGTAGGAGAACACGGCGCAGGCCTCCATTGGCACGAGGTTTTACTCCTGCAGGGGAAATGGAAAAATAAGCCAGTTAATCAACATCACAATAAATACGAAAATGTTTATCGGGCAAAAAAAAGGAATCCAGGTCCCTCCATCAATGTCCAGTCCCTCCGTCACTGCGCAGTCCCCTCCGTCAATGTCCAGTCCCCTCCGTCACTGCGCAGTCCCCTCCGTCACTCACCGGTCCCCGCCGTCACTGTCCGTCCCCGCCGTCACTGTCCGGTCCCCGCCGTCACTGTCCGGTCCCCGCCGTCACTGTCCGGTCCCGCCGTCACTGACCGGTCCCCTCCGTCACTGACCGGTCCCCTCCGTCACTGACCGGTCCCTTCCGTCACTGACCCGGTCCCCGCCGTCACTGACCGGTCCCCCGCCGTCACTGTCCGGTCCCCGCCGTCACTGTCCGGTCCCCGCCGTCACTGACCGGTCCCTTCCGTCACTGACCAGTCCCCGCCGTCACTGACCAGTCCCCGCCGTCACTGACCAGTCCCCGCCGTCACTGCCCAGTCCCCTCCGTCACTGCCCAGTCCCCTCCGTCACTGTCCAGTCCCCTCCGTCAATGTCCAGTCCCCTCCGTCAATGTCCAGTCCCCTCCGTCACTGTCCAGTCCCCTCCGTCACTGTCCAGTCCCCTCCGTCACTGACCAGTCCCCTCCGTCACTGACCAGTCCCCTCCGTCAATGTCCAGTCTCCTCCGTCACTGTCCAGTCTCCTCCGTCACTGCCAGTCCCCTCCGTCACTGCCCAGTCCCCTCCGTCACTGTCCAGTCTCCTCCGTCACTGTCCAGTCTCCTCCGTCACTGACAGTCCCCTCCGTCACTGACCAGTCCCCTCCGTCACTGTCCAGTCCCCTCCGTCACTGTCCAGTCCCCTCCGTCAATGTCCGGTCTCCTCCGTCACTGTCCAGTCCCCTCCGTCACTGTCCAGTCCCCTCCGTCACTGTCCAGTCCCCTCCGTCACTGTCCGGTCTCCTCCGTCACTGTCCGGTCTCCTCCGTCACTGTCCGGTCTCCTCCGTCACTGTCCTGTCCCCTCCGTCAATGTCCGGTCCCCTCCGTCAATGTCCAGTCTCCTCCGTCACTGCCCAGTCTCCTCCGTCACTGCCCAGTCCCCTCCGTCACTGCCCAGTCCCCTCCGTCACTGTCCATTGCTCTCATTTGTTAGCTGTGGACGGTGGCAGTAGTGAGTGTCTGTCTGAGCAGGGACACTGACCACTCTTTCTCTGAGACCAGCCCTGTGTCCTCTTCCACTAACCCCTGTTAATACTGCCTTTCTATGTCAGCCCTCATTCTGCAAATATCCTCACAGGTCAGTGTA